>NC_088217.1:9347509-9355009 GCF_036934945.1 Oncorhynchus masou masou
TTGTGGATCTGTGTAATCTGAGGGAAATATGTCTCTCTAATATGGTCATACATTGGGCAGGAGGTTAGGAAGTGCAGCTCAGTTTCTACCTCATTTTGTGGGCAGTGAGCACATAGCCTGTCTTCTCTTGAGAGCCATGTCTGCTAACGGCGGCCTTTCTCAATAGCAAGGCTATGCTCACTGAGTCTGTACATAGTCAAAGCATTCCTTAAGTTTGGGTCAGTCACATTGGTCAGGTATTCTGCCACTGTGTACTCTCTGTTTAGGGCCAAATAGCATTCTAGTTTGCTCTGTTTTATTGTTAATTATTTCCAATGTGTCAAGTAATTATCTTTTTGTTTTCTCATGATTTGGTTGGGTCTAATTGTGCTGCTGTCCTGGGGCTCTGTGGGGTGTGTTTGTGTTTGTGAACAGAGCCCCAGGACCAGCTTGCTTAGGGGACTCTTCTCCAGGTTCATCTCTCTGTAGGTGATGGCTTTGTTATGGAAGGTTTGGGAATCGCTTCCTTTTAGGTGGTTGTAGAATTTAACAGCTCTTTTCTGGATTTTGATCATTTGTGGGTATCGGCCAAATTCTGCTCTGCATGCATTATTTGGTGTTCTGCGTTGTACATGGGGGATGTTTTTGCAGAATTCTGCATGCAGATTCTCAATTTGGTGTTTGTCCCATTTTGTGAAGTCTTGGTTGGTGAGCGGACCCCAGACCTCACATCCATAAAGGGCAATGGGCTCTATGACTGATTCAAGTATTTTTAGCCAGATCCTAATTGGTATGTTGAAATTTATGTTCCTTTTGATGGCATAGAATGCCCTTCTTGCCTTGTCTCTCAGATCGTTCACAGCTTTGTGGAAGTTACCTGTGGCGCTGATGTTTAGGCCGAGGTATGTATAGTTTTTTGTGTGCTCTAGGGCAACAGTGTCTAGATGGAATTTGTATTTGTGGTCCTGGCGACTGGACCTTTTTTGGAACACCATTATTTTGGTCTTACTGAGATTTACTGTCAGGGCCCAGGTCTGACAGAATCTGTGCAGAAGATCTAGGTGCTGCTGTAGGCCCTCCTTGGTTGGTGACAGAATCACCAGATCATCAGTAGACATTTGACTTCGGATTCTAGTAGGGTGAGGCCGGGTGCTGCAGACTTTTCTAGTGCCCGCGCCAATTCGTTGATATATATGTTGAAGAGGGTGGGGCTTAAGCTGCATCCCTGTCTAACCCCACGACCCTGTGTGAAGAAATGTGTGTGTTTTTTTAACCGTACCCTTGTTGTTTGTGTACATAGATATTATAATGCCGTATGTTTTACCCCCAACACCACTTTCCATCAGTTTTTATAGCAGACCCTCATGCCAAATTGAGTCGAGGGCTTTTTTGAAATCAACAAAGCATGAGAAGACTTTTCCTTTGTTTTGGTTTGTTTGGTTGTCAATTAGGGTGTGTAGGGTGAATACATGGTCTGTTGTACGGTAAATTTCTCACTCTCTCTCTCTCTCTCTCTCTCTCTCTTTCTCTTTCTCTTTTCTCTCTCTATCTCTCTCTCTTCTCTCTCTCCTCTCTCTCTCTCTTTTATCTCTATCTATCTCTCTCTATCTTCTCTCTCTCTTCTCTCTCTCTTTTCTCTCTTTCTCTCTCTCTCTCTATCTCTCTCTCTTCTCTCTCTCTCTCTCTCTTTTCTCTTGCTCTATCTCTCTCTATTTTCTCTCTTCTCTCTCTTCTCCCAATCTCTCTTCTCTCTCTCACTTTTCTCCCTGAAGGAGAACAATAGGAAGAAGAGGGAGATTGTAGGGGGAAAGAGAGCGATAGAAGAGAGAGAGGGAGGAAGGCAGTCAAGAGAGAGGAGAGAAAGAGGGGGAAGAGAGAGAGTGAGTGAGATAGATAGCAGGAGAGAGAAAGAGAGAGGAAGGCAGTTGAGAGAGGACAGAGATTGGGGTAGAGAGAGAGAGAGAGAGAGAGAGAGAGAGAGAGAGAGAGAGAGAGAGAGAAAAGAGAGATAGCGGGAGAGAGAATGAGATAGAGCGAGAGAGAGAGAGAGAGGAAGACAGTCTAGAAAGAGGGGAGAGAAGGGGTAGAGAGCGAGAGGGAGAGGAGAGAGAGAAGGGGTAGAGAGAGAGAAAGAGAGTCAAAAGAGAGCAAGCTAGAGAGAGATAGAGGGAGAGAGAAAGAGAGAGAGTCTGGAGCACATAAACACAATAGCAGCCACAGAGAGGCAGAGAGGCACTAAGCCCGACAGGCACGCACTGCTGAAAAAACGGCCCTGAGGGGCTCTATCTGGGTGTGTGTGTGTGTGTGTGTGTGTGTGTGTGTGTGTGTGTGTGTGTGTGTGTGTGTGTGTGTGTGTGTGTGTGTGTGTGTGTGTGTGTGTGTGTGTGTGTGTGTGTGTGTGTGTGTGTGTGTGTGTGTGTGTGTGTGTGTGTGTGTGTGTGTGTGTGCAGGGTGGGCTGTGACGTCCTCCAGCTCACCAGTTTCACATAACAAGCTTTTTTTTCTTCACATTACAGCTGCAGCAGGGAATCCACCCAAAAATAGCCCTGTTTCCACGGTGCCCACATCCACCTAACACCGTGCAGACAGTCCTGTGTTGTGTGTCAGACAGACTGAGAGATGGGAGGCTGGCCTGGCTTGGCTACAGTCCTGTGTTGTGTGTCAGACAGACTGAGAGATGGGAGGCTGGCCTGGCTTGGCTACAGTCCTGTGTTGTGTGTCAGACAGACTGAGAGATGGGAGGCTGGCCTGGTGTGGCTACAGTCCTGTGCTGTGTGTCAGACAGACTGAGAGATGGGAGGCTGGCCTGGCTTGGCTACAGTCCTGTGTTGTGTGTCAGACAGACTGAGAGATGGGAGGCTGGCCTGGCTTGGCTACAGTCCTGTGCTGTGTGTCAGACAGACTGAGAGATGGGAGGCTGGCCTGGCTTGGCTACAGTCCTGTGCTGTGTGTCAAACAGAGTGGTTCAGACCTGGCACTGATCTGTGGGCACTTAGCTTCGTCCCCCAAATAACCAGCAGGCCATTAATAGACTGCAGTGGGGGATGTGGAGGAAGGGAGGGGTAACAGTTCAGTTCAGGCCCTGGGTGGTGAGAAAGGGTATGTTTTTGATATGGAGAGAGAGATGAGGAGAGAGAGAGAGATGGGGGGAGAGAGAGGAGAGAGAGAGAGAGAGAGAGAGAGAGAGAGAGAGAGAGAGAGAGAGAGAGAGATAGAGAGAGAGAGAGAGAGATAGGGAGAGAGAGAGAGAGAGAGAGAGAGAGAGAGAGAGAGGGAGAGAGAGATATGGGGAGAGAGAGATATGGGGAGAGAGAGAGATGGGAGAGATAGAGAGATGGAGAGAGAGAGATGGGGAGAGAAAGAGAGAGATGGGGAGAGAGAGGGATGGGGAGAGACAGAGAGAGATGGGGGGAGAGACAGAGAGAGAGAGAGAGAGAGAGAGAGAGAGAGAGAGAGAGTGTGGTCATGGTCTGTCCATCAGACAGCATATCTACCTGTCAACACGTCCATGTTGGTGTCACTTCATCTCCTGTCCAGGCCTCAGACATGACAGGGGACACGTCCCAAATGTGACCCTATTCCTTAGGAGACACAGGGCTGTCTCTGGATAACCTGTCTCCTTAAATTAGGGCCCCTCCATCACCTGTCTCCTTACATTAGGGCCCCTCCATCACCTGTCTCCTTACATTAGGGCCCCTCCATCACCTGTCTCCTTACATTAGGTCCCCTCCATCACCTGTCTCCTTACATTAGGGCCCCTCCATCACATGTCTCTTTACATTAGGGCCCCTCCATCACCTGTCTCCTTACATTAGGGCCCCTCCATCACCTTTCTCCTTACATTATGGCCCCTCCATCACCTGTCTCCTGACATTAGGGCCCCTCCATCACTTGTCTCCTTACATTAGGGCCCCTCCATCACCTGTCTCCTTACATTAGGGCCCCTCCATCACCTGTCTCCTTACATTAGGGCCCCTCCATCACCAGTCTCCTTACATTAGGGCCCCTCCATCACCTGTCTCCTGACATTAGGGCACCTCCATAACCTGTCTCCTTACATTAGGGCCCCTCCATCACCTGTCTCCTTACATTAGGGCCCCTCCATCACCTGTCTCCTGACATTAGGGCCCCTCCATCAACTGTCTCCTGACATTAGGGCCCCTCCATCACCTGTCTCCTTACATTAGGGCCCCTCCATCACCTGTCTCCTGACATTAGGGCCCCTCCATCACCTGTCTCCTGACATTAGGGCCCCTCCATCACCTGTCTCCTGACATTAGGGCCCCTCCATCACCTGTCTCCTTACATTAGGGCCCCTCCATCACCTGTCTCCTTACATTAGGTCCCCTCCATCACCTGTCTCCTTACATTAGGGCCCCTCCATCACATGTCTCTTTACATTAGGGCCCCTCCATCACCTGTCTCCTTACATTAGGGCCCCTCCATCACCTTTCTCCTTACATTAGGGCCCCTCCATCACCTGTCTCCTGACATTAGGGCCCCTCCATCACCTGTCTCCTTACATTAGGGCCCCTCCATCACCTGTCTCCTTACATTAGGGCCCCTCCATCACCTGTCTCCTGACATTAGTGCCTCTCAATCAAGTACTTCAGGCCTGACACTGGACGGGACTAGGCAGGACGGGACTTGACATGGGCTCAAATACTATTTGAAATAATTGTTGTAATACTGTATGTGGCCTTTACTGCCCGGTTAAATGGAACCAATAGAACAGATGCACTGAGCACAGATCAATTCAACATCTGGTCCATGTTGGTTCAACTCAAATCAAATCAAATATTATTTGTCACATACACATGGTAAGCAGATGTTAATGCGAGTGTAGCGAAATGCTTGTGCTTCTAGTTCCGACAATGCAGTAATAACCAACGAGTAATCTAGCTAACAATTACAAAACGACTACCTTATACAAACAAGTGTAAGGGGATAAAGAATATGTACATAAGGATATATGAATGAGTGATGGTGCAGAGCAGCATAGGCAAGATACAGTAGATGGTATCGAGTGCAGTATATACATATGAGATGAGTATGTAAACAAAGTGGCATAGTTAAAGTGGCTAGTGATACATGTATTACTTAAAGATGCGGTAGATGATATAGAGTACAGTATATACGTATACATATGAGATGAATAATGTAGGGTATGTAAACATTATATTAAGTAGAATTGTTTAAAGTGGCTAGTGATATATTTTACATCAATTCCCATCAATTTCCATTATTAAAGTGGCTGGAGTTGAGTCAGTGTGTTTGCAGCAGCCACTCAATGTTAGTGGTGGCTGTTTAACAGTCTGATGGCCTTGAGATAGGTTCAACATCATTTCATCGAAATGACATGGAAACAATGTTGATTCAACCAGTCTAGCTAGACAGACTAGATCCAAAAAGCTAAAAGTGTTTGAAATATTTCAAGTAGTATCTGAACCCGGGTATGATCCTGATCTCTGACACTGGGTTTTTCTGTCTGTGATGGATCCATTCTCCCGTATGCATTATCTCTTATCCATTATTCATTATCCCTTATCCATTCTCCTGTATGCATTATCTCTTATCCATTATTCATTATCCCTTATCCATTCTCCCGTATGCATTATCTCTTATCCATTATTCATTAACCCTTATCCATTCTCCCGTATGCATTATCTCTTATCCATTATTCATTATCCATTATCCATTCTCCCGTATGCATTATATCTTATCCATTATTCATTATCCATTATCCATTCTCCCGTATGCATTATATCTTATCCATTATTCATTATCCATTATCCATTCTCCCGTATGCATTATATCTTATCCATTATTCATTATCCCTTATCCATTCTCCCTTATTCATTATCTCTTATCCATTATTCATTATCCCTTATCCATTCTCCCTTATTCATTATCTCTTATCCATTATTCATTATCCCTTATCCATTCTCCCATATGCATTATATCTTATCCATTATTCATTATCCCTTATCCATTCTCCCTTATTCATTATCTCTTATCCATTATTCATTCTCACGTATCCCTTATTTATTATTAATTATCCTTATCCATTATCTGTTATATCGTATCCTTAATTTATTACTCCTTATCCATTATCCCTTAAACATTATCCATTCTCCCTCATCGATTATTTCTTATCCATTCTACCTTACCCATTATCTGTTTCCCATGATCCCTTATGCATCATAAAGAGAAAGTTACTGAGGCATAACCTCCCCTGTTATTGTAATGGTGAGATGTTAGCATGTCTTGAGGGTATTATATAAAATGCTAACCTCCCCTGTTATTGTAATGGTGTGATGTTAGCATGTCTTGAGGGTATTATATAAAATGCTAACCTCCCCTGTTATTGTAATGGTGAGATGTTAGCATGTCTTGAGGGTATTATATAAAATGCTAACCTCCCCTGTTATTGTAATGGTGAGATGTTAGCATGTCTTGAGGGTATTATATAAAATGCTAACCTCCCCTGTTATTGTAATGGTGAGATGTTAGCATGTCTTGAGGGTATTATATAAAATGCTAACCTCCCCTGTTATTGTAATGGTGAGATGTTAGCATGTCTTGAGGGTATTATATAAAATGCTAACCTCCCCTGTTATTGTAATGGTGAGATGTTAGCATGTCTTGAGGGTATTATATAAAATGCTAACCTCCCCTGTTATTGTAATGGTGAGATGTTAGCATGTCTTGAGGGTATTATATAAAATGCTAACCTCCCCTGTTATTGTAATGGTGAGATGTTAGCATGTCTTGGGGGTATTATATAAAATGCTAACCTCCCCTGTTATTGTAATGGTGAGATGTTAGCATGTCTTGAGGGTATTATATAAAATGCTAACCTCCCCTGTTATTGTAATGGTGAGATGTTAGCATGTCTTGAGGGTATTATATAAAATGCTAACCTCCCCTGTTATTGTAATGGTGAGATGTTAGCATGTCTTGAGGGTATGATATAAAATGCTAACCTCCCCTGTTATTGTAATGGTGAGATGTTAGCATGTCTTGAGGGTATTATATAAAATGCTAACCTCCCCTGTTATTGTAATGGTGAGATGTTAGCATGTCTTGAGGGTATTATATAAAATGCTAACCTCCCCTGTTATTGTAATGGTGAGATGTTAGCATGTCTTGAGGGTATTATATAAAATGCTAACCTCCCCTGTTATTGTAATGGTGAGATGTTAGCATGTCTTGAGGGTATTATATAAAATGCTAACCTCCCCTGTTATTGTAATGGTGTGATGTTAGCATGTCTTGAGGGTATTATATAAAATGCTAACCTCCCCTGTTATTGTAATGGTGAGATGTTAGCATGTCTTGAGGGTATTATATAAAATGCTAACCTCCCCTGTTATTGTAATGGTGAGATGTTAGCATGTCTTGAGGGTATGATATAAAATGCTAACCTCCCCTGTTATTGTAATGGTGAGATGTTAGCATGTCTTGAGGGTATTATATAAAATGCTAACCTCCACTGTTATTGTAATGGTGAGATGTTAG
>NC_088217.1:9360009-9412509 GCF_036934945.1 Oncorhynchus masou masou
CGGGATCGGGAAGAAACCGGAGAGACAGAAGTTTGCGCCATACTGATGAGGTCCATCCCGCCATCACTCCATCCTTCTCTCCAGCTCTCACTTCCGTCCCTGAGACAAGAAAGAAAGGGGGAAGAATGGAAGGAAGGTCTGTTTTTTGTTGTTGTTGTTATATTCCTCCATTCTCTTCTCTCTTCTAGTTGTGTAGTACATTCTAGAGACTTTAGCCCTTACCTTCAATACACTAAGAGGAACTTTGGATTAGTTCGTATAGAAAGCTATATTTATGTTGTCAGGCCAAGGAAGCCTATCAAGCCATAGTCTGTATCTCAAATGGAACCCATCTCAAATGGAACCCATCTCAAATGGAACCCATCTCAAATGGAACCCATCTCAAATGGAACCCATCTCAAATGGAACCCATCTCAAATGGAACCCATCTCACCTTTATAGTGCAGTTCAGTTGACCAGAGCTAATGGTGCTCCAGGGTTCTAGGCCCCACCAGGGTTCTGATCAAAAGTAGTGTATTGTATCTGGAAAAGGGTTCTGTTTGAGATGCAGCCATAGACTATTCTATCCTTCACTTTCATCCTCCTGTCACCGTCCTTTCATTCTACTCTACTGCTATTTATTTATTATTGACTTCTACTGAAATATTCCCGCAACAAGTTTATACATTTAAACACTGGTGACTGATGCTCGACTGTATGTTCCTGTATCAGCTTTTATACAATGATGTGTGTTCCTTCCTTTATACAACTCCAAGTTTTTTTTTGTATTTGAAGAACAATGTAAAAAAAAAAAAAAAGTTTTTAAAAATGACTTCAGACCTCTCTCTTAGTGTTATTTTTGTCATGTTTTTTTGTCACATTTTATTAGAAATGTGCTGTTTAATTTATTTTATTTATTATGACGAGTATTACTTTTACAATAAAATGTTAGTTTTTTTAGGAGGAAAATGGCTCCAGGTACTACTACCAAAACTACTAATACTTCCTTCCTTCCTGTCCTGAGTTTTGCCTAAAGAAGGCCTTTCTTCCTGTCTGTCTCCTACTAAAGCTTAAAGTTTTTTTTAGCAACGTTAGGTTTCTGTTGAATAGAGAGAAAGTGTTTTTCTACATCTTGTATGTCAATATAATGAATAATTTAACACGCTACTGCGATTTAAACACCTAAAGCCCTATTGGAATGAGGGATGAGTGATGAGGGATGAGGATGTTTTTCTCACCCCGGCTGTCAAACTAATATGACACTTACTAGCTATTCTTGACTAATTCTGCATGTTAGCTCGGCCACACACACACACACACACACACTGAAACACACACTGAAACACACACACACACACACAGGTTAAAACACACATTGGGCTGGGTCTTTGTGTTGACAGACTCTATAGACCTAAATAACCACAAGCAGTGTGAAAGACAAGCAATACTGAAGTGAAGGAGTGCATCTGCTGTAGCCTACAGACCAATAGAGACAGACAGGACAACATATATACTACTACTACTACCACTGTAATACATTATAACTCTATCTTACTGGGGTGTTATTGCATTAGAGACGTTTTGTGTTGAGTTTTTATAAATATGCCGTAAAATATGAACTCACTTATTTTTATAAAAACACCGAAACAATGTAAGTTGTAGGGTATTTACTGTGTTCACTTACTAGTAAATCGCTCATTCATAGTCTGTCTCAATAGCTGCCTTCTTCCCTTTACTGTGCACTACTTTTCACTGCACTCGCTTGACATATAGTGCACTGTGTTGGCAAGGGTGCCTTTTTCGGGATGCAGACACCCACTGAACGTTGTTGTCAAAACCTCCGTCCACCGTGTGTGTTTTCTGTTCTCTCCTGACGTCTGACGTCGCACTGCGGCCCATTTGCATGAGTTCAATTTGAATTGATGTCTATGCAAAACATCTCTTGATGGTTCAGCAAAATATATTTGTTGTTCTGCGTAGCTCAAAGTATCACTGAGACAATAGTGACTGAGAGGAACGTTTCGGAGAGGATACAGGGGGATTAGCTCGGGACGCAACAATCTGGTAACTCCACCCGTTGGTTTTCTAGAAATCCCGTTTCGGAGAGGATACAGGGGGATTAGCTCGGGACGCAACAATCTGGTAACTCCACCCGTTGGTTTTCTAGAAATCCCGTTTCGGAGAGGATACAGGGGGATTAGCTCGGGACGCAACAATCTGGTAACTCCACCCGTTGGTTTTCTAGAAATCCCGTTTCGGAGAGGATACAGGGGGATTAGCTCGGGACGCAACAATCTGGTAACTCCACCCGTTGGTTTTCTAGAAATCCCGTTTCGGAGAGGATACAGGGGGATTAGCTCGGGACGCAACAATCTGGTAACTCCACCCGTTGGTTTTCTAGAAATCCCGTTTCGGAGAGGATACAGGGGGATTAGCTCGGGACGCAACAATCTGGTAACTCCACCCGTTGGTTTTCTAGAAATCCCGTTTCGGAGAGGATACAGGGGGATTAGCTCGGGACGCAACAATCTGGTAACTCCACCCGTTGGTTTTCTAGAAATCCCGTTTCGGAGAGGATACAGGGGGATTAGCTCGGGACGCAACAATCTGGTAACTCCACCCGTTGGTTTTCTAGAAATCCCGTTTCGGAGAGGATACAGGGGGATTAGCTCGGGACGCAACAATCTGGTAACTCCACCCGTTGGTTTTCTAGAAATCCCGTTTCGGAGAGGATACAGGGGGATTAGCTCGGGACGCAACAATCTGGTAACTCCACCCGTTGGTTTTCTAGAAATCCCGTTTCGGAGAGGATACAGGGGGATTAGCTCGGGACGCAACAATCTGGTAACTCCATCCGTTGGTTTTCTAGAAATCCCGTTTCGGAGAGGATACAGGGGGATTAGCTCGGGACGCAACAATCTGGTAACTCCACCCGTTGGTTTTCTAGAAATCCCGTTTTGAAGATTCCCAGAATCAGGAATCATCAGGAAATCTGCCATCCTCCATCCAGGATTTCTGGAAAACCTGGGAATTTTGGAGAAAGTTACAAGAATTTTGCGACCCTAGGATCAGCAATGCAGCATTTGTTTTGGCTCAGTTTTTTTAACCATAAGGATGACTATATAAAAGCAATGCTCTCATTCCAACTCTTTCTAATGCGGAAGACACATTTCAGTTGAAGGCATTCAGTTGTACAACTGACTAGGTCTCCCCCTTTCCCTTTCCTTTAATACACAATATGCACATGACTATAACCCAATCAAAAGGACACGAAACAATACAATATTGCACTTAAACATGAGCGTTTCTGTTATCGTGGCAGAATAGATATCAACATATTCTATTCATTAGATACCGTCACACTTCTTGCAATGTCTTTTTTTTTTTGCTTAAATCCTCACAGGAAAAGTTCTGTCGTTTGAATCCACGTGAAGTTTTCCTCTGTTGTTTCTTTCTGTACATGCCATTCTAATAAACAAAACAATATGCATCTACTTCGTTCTACCAGTCTCCTTTTTCCTCTCTAAGCATTTTGTATTAAGCCCAGAAACTGTAGCTTAAGTACCTAACACATGAACGAGCACACGTCTATGATGTCTGTTCAATTCAAATGTATTTAAATTGAAAATGACTAGATTCAGTCAGATTGATATCCCACATAGTGTTGTTTTGCTGGTGTCGGAGGTGGAATTGCGTTACGGCTCGTGTTAGAGCTGTCAAATCCACAAGCGTCTCGTTCTGTTATCTTGCCATTGGATGCATTGAAACCACACCCCACGATAATCTGTGAAATCCCATGCAGCCGCAACGCGTTACAAGTTCAAACACTCAGATTAGACTGATGGGCATAAATCCCATCCCCCCCATCCAAAATAACATGAAAACAGGCATTAGCCTCACATCAATGGTTTGACATTTGAGAATCATTATTTCTAACATCAATAGAACCTACACTTTTATTTTGACCTTATAACGCAGTAGGGATGATAAGGAAGTGATTTGTGACAGACGGGAGCAGCTAATCACCGATACGTCAGCTCAGTCACTCCTCCAACATTCACCGATACGTCAGCTCAGTCACTCCTCCAACATTCACAGATAAGTCAGCTCAGTCACACCTCCAACATTCACCGATACGTCAGCTCAGTCACACCTCCAACATCCACCGATACGTCAGCTCAGTCACACCTCCAACATTCACCAATAGATCAGCTCAGTCACACCTCCAACATTCACCAATACGTCAGCTCAGTCACACCTCCAACATTCACAGATAAGTCAGCTCAGTCACACCTCCAACATTCACCGATACGTCAGCTCAGTCACACCTCCAACATTCACCAATAGATCAGCTCAGTCACACCTCCAACATTCACCAATACGTCAGCTCAGTCACACCTCCAACATTCACCAATACGTCAGCTCAGTCACACCTCCAACATTCACCAATAGATCAGCTCAGTCACACCTCCAACATTCACCAATACGTCAGCTCAGTCACACCTCCAACATTCACCAATACGTCAGCTCAGTCACACCTCCAACATTCACCAATAGATCAGCTCAGTCACACCTCCAACATTCACCAATACGTCAGCTCAGTCACACCTCCAACATTCACCAATACGTCAGCTCAGTCACACCTCCAACATCCACCGATACGTCAGCTCAGTCACACCTCCAACATTCACAGATAAGTCAGCTCAGTCACACCTCCAACATCCACCGATACGTCAGCTCATACCACAGTCACACCTCCAACATTCACCGATACGTCAGCTCAGTCACACCTCCAACATTCACCGATAAGTCAGCTCAGTCACACCTCCAACATTCACCGATACGTCAGCTCAGTCACACCTCCAACATTCACTGATACGTCAGCTCATACCACAGTCACACCTCCAACATTCACCGATACGTCAGCTCAGTCACACCTCCAACATCCACCGATACATCAGCTCAGTCACACCTCCAACATTCACCGATAAGTCAGCTCAGTCACACCTCCAACATTCACCAATACATCAGCTCAGTCACACCTCCAACATCCACCGATACGTCAGCTCATACCACAGTCACACCTCCAACATCCACCGATACGTCAGCTCAGTCACACCTCCAACATCCACCGATACGTCAGCTCAGTCAAACCTCCAACATTCACCGATACGTCAGCTCAGTCACACCTCCAACATCCACCGATACGTCAGCTCAGTCACACCTCCAACATTCACCGATACGTCAGCTCATACCACAGTCACACCTCCAACATTCACCGATACGTCAGCTCAGTCACACCTCCAACATTCACTGATAAGTCAGCTCAGTCACACCTCCAACATTCACCGATACGTCAGCTCAGTCACACCTCCAACATTCACCGATACGTCAGCTCATACCACAGTCACACCTCCAACATTCACCGATACGTCAGCTCAGTCACACCTCCAACATCCACCAATACATCAGCTCAGTCACACCTCCAACATTCACCGATACGTCAGCTCAGTCACACCTCCAACATCCACCGATACATCAGCTCAGTCACACCTCCAACATTCACCGATACGTCAGCTCAGTCACACCTCCAACATCGCCAAAACATGCAGATCTGCTAAGTGGATTTCGGCCAACGCTTTGTAACATTGTAACTGATTAAATATACGTTATTTTCTTTATTACAAAAGACATGTTCAACTGGTTGGTAGGCAGGTATTACTTCATTATCCAAGTATTATATACTGTAGGTTTTATATGTACCCCAGCTCTAATAACATCTGTTTAACAGTAGCTCTCCCCACCCCTTCAGTTTTTTTTTTTAACCTTTATTTAACTAGGCAAGTCAGTTAAGAACAAATTATTAATTTCAATGCCTCGGAACAGTGGGCTAACTGCCTGTTCAGGGGCAGAACAACAGATTTGTACCTTGTCAGCTCGGGGGTTTGAACTTGCAACCTTCCGGTTACTAGTCCAACACTCTAAGCACTAGGCTACCCTACCACCCCAGTGTAGGCCTCCATACAGGGTGTTTATCCTGCTGGTTCCTAGCCATCACCTGCCACCACTAGAAAGGCATGGTGTGTATCCCAAATGACACCCTGGCCCCAGAACAGAGCGACACGTCCTGCTCTTCACTGTAATCATAGGCTTACTATTTATACTATGCAAAACCCGTCTCTCTTGGCTAAGAGTTCGGGAACGACTGACTGTGTCTCTTCTTGTTCTTATAAGAAACATTAATTGTGTTGGAAATTCCCAAATTGTTTGCATAGTCAACTTACACACAGCGCTGATACACACACTTACCCCACCAGACATGCCAACAGTGGTCTTTTCACAGTCCCACCAGGTCCAGAACAAATTCAAGGAACCTTACAGTATTATACAGAGCCATGAGTGCATGGAACTCCCTTCCATCTCATATACAGTAAGTGAACAGTTAATTAACCTGGTTTAAAAAAACAAATAAAGAAACGCCTCTTCCTAATGTGACCTACTGGTTGTGTGTATGTACTGACCTGTGACCTACTGGTTGTGTGTATGGACTGACATGTGACCTACTGGTTGTGTGTATATACTGACATGTGACCTACTGGTTGTGTGTATGTACTGACATGTGACCTACTGGTTGTGTGTATGTACTGACATGTGACCTACTGGTTGTGTGTATGAACTGACATGTGACCTACTGGTTGTGTGTATGTACTGACATGTGACCTACTGGTTGTGTGTATGAACTGACATATGACTCTGGTCAAAAGTAGTGCACTATTATTAACCAGAGCCCATATGACTCTGGTCTATTGTAGTGCACTATTATTAACCAAGGCCCATATGACTCTGGTCAAAAGTAGTGCACTATTATTAACCAGAGCCCATATGACTCTGGTCTATAGTAGTGCACTATTATTAACCAGAGCCCATATGACTCTGGTCTATTGTAGTGCACTATTATTAACCAGAGCCCATATGACTCTGGTCTATAGTAGTGCACTATTATTAACCAGAGCCCATATGACTCTGGTCTATTGTAGTGCACTATTATTAACCAGAGCCCATATGACTCTGGTCAAAAGTAGTGCACTATTATTAACCAGGGCCCATATGACTCTGGTCAAAGTAGTGCACTATTATTAACCAGGGCCCATATGACTCTGGTCAAAAGTAGTGCACTACACTCTAAGAAAAAAAGGTGCGATCTAGAACCTAATCAGGGTTCTTAAGGCTGTCGCCATAGGAGAACCCTTTGAGAAGGAACACCTTCGGTTCCATGTAGAGCCCTTTACAAAGAGGGTTATACATGGAACTCGAAAGGGTTCTACCTGGAACCAAAAAGGGTTCTCCTTTGAGGACAGCCGAAGAACCTTTTTGGAACCCATTTTTCTAAGAGTGTATATAGGGAACAGGGTGTCATTTGAAACGAAGTTACAACACAGAAATGACAGCAGGCTATGAATAAACTAATTTTACAACACAGAAATGTCAGCAGGCTATGAATAACTAATTTTACAACACAGAGATGACAGCAGGCTATGAATAAACTAATTTTACAACACAGAGATGAAAGCACAGAGCTGGAAGCACAGAGATGACAGCACAGAGATGAAAGCACAGAGATGAAAGCACAGAGATGACAGCAGGTTGAAAGAAAGATATGAATAAACTCCCTTTACAACAACATCTTAGACTAATAAATACACAATTAGTAACGATAACATGGCTATAAACACAGGGTACCAGTACCGAGTCGATGTACAGGTGAACAAGGTAATTGAGGTAGATACTGTATGTATATATAGGTAGGGGTAAAGTGACTAGGCAACAGGATTTACAGTATAATAAACAGTAGCAGCATGTGATGAGTCAAAATAGTTCGTGCAAAGAGGGTAAATGCAGACAGTCGCCGTTTGGTGAACTATTTAGCCCGTCTAATGGTTTGGGGATAGAAGCTGTACAGGGTCATGTTGGCTCCGGAGGTGGTGCATTGGTGCCGGTTGCCGTGCGGTAGCAGAGAGAACAGTCTATGACTAGACTTGGCGCTCCAGTAAAGCTTGCCGTGCGGTAGCAGAGAGAACAGTCTATGACTAGACTTGGCGCTCCAGTAAAGCTTGCCGTGCGGTAGCAGAGAGAACAGTCTATGACTAGACTTGGCGCTCCAGTAAAGCTTGCCGTGCGGTAGCAGAGAGAACAGTCTATGACTTGAGTGGCTGGCTGGAGTCTTTGACAATTCTTTGGGCCGTTCTCTGACACCGCCTGGGATAGAGGTCCTGGATGCCAGGAAGCCTGGCCCCAGTGATGTACTGGGCTGTACGCATTATCATCTGTAGCGCCTTGCAGTCGGAGGCCAAGTAGTCGTCATAACAAGCAGTGATGCACCCAGTCAAGATGCTCTCAATGGTGCAGCTGTAGAAATGATTGAGGATCTGAAGGCCCATGTCAAATTTTTTTCAGTTTCTGAAGAAGGAAGAGGTGTTGTCGAGCCTTCTTCATTACAGTGTTGGTCTGGGTGGACCATGTTAATTCCATAGTGATGTGGACACCGTGGAACTTGAAACTCTCGACCCGCACCACTACAGCCCCGGTCGATGTGGATGGAGGCGTGCTCGGCCCTCTGTTTCCTGTAGTTCCAGTAGTCAGCTCAAAAGGAATGCGAGAATGCTGTTCATTGACTACAGCTCGGCGTTCAACACAATAGTGTCCACAAAGCGCAACACTAAGCTAAGGACTCTGGGACTAAATACCTCCCTCTGCAACTGGATCATGGGGCCTCGTTTATAAAACGGCCTTGCGATCAATTTTGACCTTAAGTATGACTTAAGTATAGAACCACGTGTATGTAGCTATTTATAAAACCTTACTTTGATGTGGAAATGATCTTATCTCCACACAAAGTCGAGACCTAAGTGATTGTCCTGCTAGTTATGTGGGGTATTCCTTTTTCCCCTGACAGTTTAAAGGACCACTTCTTTTTCACATCAGCCACTTTCATTTAGTTTATTTGACCTTTATTTAACTTGGCAAGTCAGTTTAACAACACATTCTTATTTTCAATGAATGACAGCCTAGGAAACAGTGGGTTTAACTGCCTTGTTCAGGGGCAGAATGACAGCCTAGGAAACAGTGGGTTTAACTGCCTTGTTCAGGGGCAGAATGACGGCCTAGGAAACAGTGGGTTTAACTGCCTTGTTCAGGGGCAGAATGACAGCCTAGGAAACAGTGGGTTTAACTGCCTTGTTCAGGGGCAGAATGACAGCCTGGGAAACAGTGGGTTTAACTGCCTTGTTCAGGGGCAGAATGACAGCCTAGGAAACAGTGGGTTTAACTGCCTTGTTCAGGGGCAGAATGACAGCCTAGGAAACAGTGGGTTTAACTGCCTTGTTCAGGGGCAGAATGACAGCCTAGGAAACAGTGGGTTTAACTGCCTTGTTCAGGGGCAGAATGACAGCCTAGGAAACAGTGGGTTTAACTGCCTTGTTCAGGGGCAGAATGACGGCCTAGGAAACAGTGGGTTTAACTGCCTTGTTCAGGGGCAGAATGACGGCCTAGGAAACAGTGGGTTTAACTGCCTTGTTCAGGGGCAGAATGACAGCCTAGGAAACAGTGGGTTTAACTGCCTTGTTCAGGGGCAGAATGACAGCCTAGGAAACAGTGGGTTTAACTGCCTTGTTCAGGGGCAGAATGACAGCCTAGGAAACAGTGGGTTTAACTGCCTTGTTCAGGGGCAGAATGACAGCCTAGGAAACAGTGGGTTTAACTGCCTTGTTCAGGGGCAGAATGACAGCCTAGGAAACAGTGGGTTAACTGCCTTGTTCAGGGGCAGAATGACAGCCTAGGAAACAGTGGGTTTAACTGCCTTGTTCAGGGGCAGAATGACAGCCTGGGAAACAGTGGGTTTAACTGCCTTGTTCAGGGGCAGAATGACAGCCTAGGAAACAGTGGGTTTAACTGCCTTGTTCAGGGGCAGAATGACAGCCTGGGAAACAGTGGGGTTAACTGCCTTGTTCAGGGGCAGAATGACAGCCTAGGAAACAGTGGGTTTAACTGCCTTGTTCAGGGGCAGAATGACAGCCTGGGAAACAGTGGGTTTAACTGCCTTGTTCAGGGGCAGAATGACAGCCTAGGAAACAGTGGGTTTAACTGCCATGTTCAGGGGCAGAATGACAGCCTAGGAAACAGTGGGTTTAACTGCCTTGTTCAGGGGCAGAATGACAGCCTAGGAAACAGTGGGTTTAACTGCCTTGTTCAGGGGCAGAATGACAGCCTAGGAAACAGTGGGTTTAACTGCCTTGTTCAGGGGCAGAATGACAGCCTAGGAAACAGTGGGTTTAACTGCCTTGTTCAGGGGCAGAATGACAGCCTAGGAAACAGTGGGTTAACTGCCTTGTTCAGGGGCAGAATGACAGCCTAGGAAACAGTGGGTTTAACTGCCTTGTTCAGGGGCAGAATGACAGCCTAGGAAACAGTGGGTTTAACTGCCTTGTTCAGGGGCAGAATGACAGCCTAGGAAACAGTGGGTTTAACTGCCTTGTTCAGGGGCAGAATGACAGCCTAGGAAACAGTGGGTTTAACTGCCTTGTTCAGGGGCAGAATGACAGCCTAGGAAACAGTGGGTTTAACTGCCTTGTTCAGGGGCAGAATGACAGCCTAGGAAACAGTGGGGTTAACTGCCTTGTTCAGGGGCAGAATGACAGCCTAGGAAACAGTGGGTTTAACTGCCTTGTTCAGGGGCAGAATGACAGCCTAGGAAACAGTGGGGTTAACTGCCTTGTTCAGGGGCAGAATGACGGCCTGGGAAACAGTGGGTTTAACTGCCTTGTTCAGGGGCAGAATGACAGCCTAGGAAACAGTGGGTTTAACTGCCTTGTTCAGGGGCAGAATGACAGGTTTTTACCTCGTCGGCTCGGGGATTTGATCTAGCAACTTTTCTTAGAACCTGTGTAGGTTATTTATTTTTATATTTTGTATTTTTATGAATCGAACGTAAGCACACCTTTCGAAAATGATCTTACGACTAATTCATTTATAAATCTAAGAACTTTAAAAAAAATGAGACCCCTGGACTTCATGACAGGCCGCCCCCAGGTGGTAAGGGTAGGCAATAACACATCTGCCACGCTGATCCTCAATACTAAGGCCCAAAGGGGTGCGTGCTTAGTCCCCTCCTGTACCCCTTGTTGACCCACGACTACGTGGACAAGCACGACTCCAACACCATCATTAAGTTTGCTGGTGGTGGTGATAGGCCTGATCACTGACTACGGTGAGACATCCTATAGGGAGGAAGTCAGACACCTGGCAGTGTGGAGCACAACAACCTCTCACTAAGAGAGGAAGACAAAGGAGCTGATCGCTGACGATAGGAAAAGGAGGGCCGAACAGGCCCCCATTAACATCGACAGGAGTGAAGTGGAGCGGGTCGAGAGTTTCAAGATCCTTCGTGTCCACATCACCAACAAACTATCATGGTTCAAACACACCAAGACAGTTGTGAAGAGGGGACGACAACACCTACTCCCCCTCAGGAGACTGAAAAGATTTGGCATGGGTCCCCAGATGCTCAAAAAGTTCGACAGCTGCACCTCCGAGTTCATCCTGACTGGTTGTATCACCGCCTGGTATGGCAACTGCTCGGCATTTGACTGGAAGGCACTACAGAGGGTAGTGTGTACGACCCAGAACATCACACATTGCCCCCCCCCCCCCTTGATCTTACATTGCTGCTACTCGCTATTTAATATCTAAGCATAGTCACTTTACAAATTACCTCGATGAACCTGTACCTCCGCCCATTAACTCGGTACCATAACCCCCTGTATATAGCCTCCACATTGACTCTGTACTGGTACCCCCTGTATATAGCCTCCACATTGACTCTGTACTGGTACCCCCTGTATATAGCCTCCACATTGACTCTGTACTGGTAACCCCTGTATATAGCCTCCACATTGACTCTGTACTGGTAACCCCTGTATATAGCCTCCACATTGACTCTGTACCGGTACCCCCTGTATATAACCTCCACATTGACTCTGTACTGGTACCCCCTGTATATAGCCTCCACACTGACTCTGTACCGGTACCCCCTGTATATAGCCTCCACATTGACTCTGTACCGGTACCCCCTGTATATAGCCTCCACATTGACTCTGTACCTTAACACCCTGTATATAGTCTCCACATTGACTCTGTACTGGTACCCCCTGTATATAGCCTCCACATTGACTCTGTACCGGTACCCCCTGTATATAGCCTCCACATTGACTCTGTACCGGTACCCCCTGTATATAGCCTTCACATTGACTCTGTACTGGTACCCCCTGTATATAGCCTCCACATTGACTCTGTACTGGTACCCCTGTATATAGCCTCCACATTGACTCTGTACCGGTACCCCCTGTATATAGCCTCCACATTGACTCTGTACCGGTACCCCCTGTATATAGCCTCCACATTGACTCTGTACTGGTACCCCCTGTATATAGCCTCCACATTGACTCTGTACTGGTAACCCCTGTATATAGCCTCCACATTGACTCTGTACTGGTAACCCCTGTATATAGCCTCCACATTGACTCTGTACCGGTACCCCCTGTATATAACCTCCACATTGACTCTGTACTGGTACCCCCTGTATATAGCCTCCGCACTGACTCTGTACCGGTGCCCCCCTGTATATAGCCTCCACATTGACTCTGTACTGGTACCCCCTGTATATAGCCTCCACATTGACTCTGTACTGGTACCCCCTGTATATAGCCTCCACATTGACTCTGTACCGGTACCCCCTGTATATAGCCTCCACATTGACTCTGTACCGGTACCACCTGTATATAGCCTCCACATTGTTATGTAAACCGTTTTACTTTTTGATTGATTCGATTTTTTAAACTTTAGTTTATTTAGTAAATATTTTTTCAACTCTATTTCTTGAACTGCATTGTTCGTTAATTGCTTGTGAGTAAGCAATTCATTGTTATATTCGCCAAATATGACAAATAAAATGTATTTTATTTGTTGTTCTGGCACCACACTGTCTCTGACCTCCTCCCTATAGTCTGTCTCATCATTGTCTTCAGCAAACGTAATGATGGTGTTGGAGTCGTGCTTGGCCAGGCAGTCGTGGGTGAACAGGGAATACAGGAGGGGATTAACCCCTGAGGGGCCCCTGTGTTAAGGATCAGCGTGGCCATATGTTGTCGCTTACCCTCACCACCTGGGGCCCGTCAGGAAGTCCAGGATCCAGTTGCAGAGGGAGATGTTCAGTCCCAGGGTGTTAAACCGTATGGTGTGTGTGTGTGTGTGTGTGTGTGTGTGTGTGTGTGTGTGTGTGTGTGTGTGTGTGTGCGTGCGTGCGTGCGTGCTTGCGTGCGTGCGTGCGTGCGTGTGTGTGTGTGTGTGTGTGTGTGTGTGTGTGTGTGTGTGTGTGCGTGCGTGCGAGCGTGTCTGTGTCTGTGTGTGTGTGTGTGTGTGTGTCTCTGTGTGTGTGTGTGTGTGTGTCCGTGGCATTGGGTGGACAGCAATCTATCAAGTAATTCTCTGTTTCAAAGAGGCTGATGTTGTCCTCTGAGTGAGACATGTTGAGTGTCCATATAAAGCTGGCTTCAACTAACTCTCACAGGATCATATCAGAATAAGACGTTCATTCATGTTTCTCAAACGTCAAAGTCGTTGCAAAATCACATTTTGAAGATTTTAAAGGATAAATTAACATTAAGCATTAACTCTAAATGGTTAACAAAAAACTCAAAAACAATTTTCTATCAAAAAAGAACTTGCAACCTTTGAAGTCAGACACCCCTCTGCCATCACGTACAAAACTGAAATCTTCTTGAAGGTAACAGTGCTCATCGTTGCCCCTAGTGGTCAATTTCCCCTCATCTCCCGACATCCTCAGACATGGATATACGTCAAAATACTGACTTCTACCATGGGTGACCCGGCTGGTCTTCTACCTCTGCTACAATGTGACTGGGGCTATGTCCCAAATGATAGCCTATGCCCTATGTAGTGCAATACTTTTGACCAGAGCAGCATAGAGCGCCATTAGGGACTTACCCTAGTCTTCATATTAAACAATAGAGGGACAATAAAGGCATGACAGGAAGCAATTAAACCATCAATTAACCCTCTCTAGTTCAGGGTTTTGAGAAACAACTGCAATTTAGCATCAATTAAAGACTATCTGGAGACAAGAGAGGACCAGAATGGAAGCTGGTAATTATACAATGACTACCACTTAGCTGTCGAGGGGAGAGGAGGAGAGACTCAGCTAACAACATGATGCAAGAGAAGAGGAGAGGCTAACAACATGCTGGGAGAGAGGAGATGGGGAGGAGAGGAGAGGAGATGGAGAGGAGATGGAGAGGAGAGGAGAGGAGAGGAGAGGAGAGGAGAGGAGAGGAGAGGAGAGGAGAGGAGAGGAGAGGAGAGGAGAGGAGAGGAGATGGGGAGGAGAACCGAACCGAACCGAACTGAACCGAGGAGAACCGAGGAGAGGCAAATAATATGAGGGAAGAGGATTGCTTTGCACTGCCAAGTTATAAAATACTGCAATTTAGAACCTAGCCTACGGGTCTGTAATAAATAACACAGGCTAGATCCTGTATTTTTAGATTGTTACAAAATATATTCCATCCTTGATCCTTGACATGCAGAACTATAAACACATCTCTTCTTCATAGTAATCTATAGAGTTGGGTTTGGCTGAGATTCAGAGGAGAACAGAAGACAGGATGTTAAAACCAGGGGAGCCCATCTGGCATGTGTTTATTACTCTGACCTTGGAGCACTACTAATGGACCTTTCAATCGGACTGGAGAGGATGATGAGACTAATGGCCAATAGTATTTAGAATAGTAATGCTGCTGTATAGGCCTAAAACTAAAACTATTATAACAGTTAATGATTATGAAAAAAGAACATGTTAGATTATTGATTATTACAGACTTTGAAGTGTTGTGTTAATAGATCAATGTTGTCGTGTCATTGGCTAGTTGGATTAAGTGATATGACATACTATTCTATAAAATAATTTCTCCGTAATTAATATTACCTGATTGAGTTAATAATGTAAATGTAATTAACTAGAGAGTCGGGCACCACAAAATCATATTTATTGAGCCGTTATCTTCCGAATAAACTCTTAAAGACCTAGTAATATTTTACATCAATAGCCGTCAATATCAATAGTCATCTTAATTCAGTCTCATCTGAAAGTTGTAAATTCTTTTATCTGCACGAACCCTGGCCAACAAGTTGAATCAGCAATACAAAATTGGGTTTAATTATTTATTTACTAAATATTGAACTAATCACACAGACTTACACATACACACAATTAATCATAACTTGATTACATATTACGTCATAAAGGAAAACGTCCCTAGCGGGCGGAACAGATATGACAGCTTGTTATACAAAAGAAAAGGGTCTGGGTTTGAGTGAAAGAGCGGGAAGACTGAGGAACAAAGGGAAGAAGCTGTGCTATTGTAAATACAGGATCTTATGCATTCCAAATTAGCACCCATTTGGAAAAGGAAAACGCAAGTATTTACTCTGAGCTGCGCTTCGGTAGGTTGGTGGTAGATGGAAGGCCGTGTTGCCAAACCGGGTCCATTGAAGAATGTCTCTGGTGGTCAGTTGGATACGCTGTAGTAACGTCATTGTGTGATAGACGGGATACTCTGTCTGTTTCTTTCTAACTTGCGTTTGCAGCTGCGGTTGCTAACTCAACGGCTAGGAGGTATCACTTCTGTAGTGAATAAGAGTTCAAAGTTCATACCATTCGCAACCAAAGCTCACGCTGATGTTGGCTTCGTTCAGCAGTTATTACATTTACATTTAAGTCATTTAGCAGACGCTCTTATCCAGAGCGACTTATTATCTGAACCATTCTGGCATAGGACCGTCGTCATACATCCCCGGAACAGGGAGTTCTATTGTCGTCAAAGGCATATATAGGAAGGGAGATGAGGGCATGTTGGAAAGGTTTTATAGCCCATGTCCCTTCACAGGGCGGGCCACTGATTGAGCAGAGCCCTATCTTATGAGAACCCACAACTCACATTTTAGAAGCTGAATCCGATAACTCTGATGTGTAGACTTTCCACTGTAGAGTTTATGTCATCTTATCATTGATGAGAATGTCTCAGATGACCACCGAACTGACATCTTATTCATTATTAAGTACCACCGCATACCAACACAAAACTTATTTTTCATGAGCTCATGAGACTGGCAACATTTTTTCAAGAGCTTTCAAGTCTATCAAAATACTTCAAATAGTAATAATAATAATTATACTTATAATACACCAGACGCGTTTATATAAAAGCGACTTAGGGTCATGTGCAAATACATGTTTACTTATAGGTCAACCCCAGCAAGAATTTTACCCATTACACAAAACAGTACAACGGAAACAAACAGAAAAGGCTGTCGATCTCCACACTACATAGCGAACATCTCTCCTCTGTAGGGAGCTGGAGGTGGAGGTTGTTATGCCGTCTCCCATTTTTCTCTCTTTCTATCTCTATCTCCCTTCACTCTTTTCCTATCGTCTTCCTCCATCATCCCTCTCTTTGTACCACCTGCCCCACTCTGTCATCCATCTCTCTCTCTCTGTCTCTCCCTCTCCTCTCTCTCTCTCTCTCTCTCCCTCTCCCTCTCTCTCTCTCTCTCTCTCTCTCTCTCTCTGTCTCTCTGTCTCTCCCTCTCTCTCTCTCTCTCTCTCTCTCTCTCTCTCTCTCTCTCTCTCTCTCTCTCTCTCTCTCTCTCTCTCTCTCTCTCTCTCTCTCTCTCTCTCAGTGTAAATGCAATCCATTAAACCCCTTGGTGCCTGAAATCACGGCTCTCCCAGGTTTCCCGTGTCCCATCTACCGGAGGAAAACGAGAGGATCAGATGGCCCTGAGAGCTGACAAGACAGACAGCGAAGGAGGAGATCACTGCATTGTGACTGGGGTAATTTCCCAAATGGCACCCTATTCTCAATCG
This sequence comes from Oncorhynchus masou masou, assembly GCF_036934945.1. NCBI lineage: Eukaryota > Metazoa > Chordata > Actinopteri > Salmoniformes > Salmonidae > Oncorhynchus > Oncorhynchus masou. Next base: position 9,376,985 of record NC_088217.1, read on the forward strand.
GCCCAGGTCATAAGTAGTGCACTACATAGGGAATAGGGTGCAAACGGGCCTGCCTCCTCTTCTAGTCTTAACATTACAGGCTGCACAGAAAGAAACAGGAGGACAGAGAGACCTGACCAGGGTTCAACTACTATTCAAAATCATTACAATTCTTTGATCGGTTGCTTTAGCCTGACTGCAGTAACCAGATGGGCAGGGTTAAGGGTGTTAGAAAATGTTTATTGGTTCCATTGCAACAGGCATGCTCAATCGAGCACAACAGGCATGCTCAATGGGGTACAGACATGGGCTGGGGTACAGACGTGGGCTGGGGTACAGACATGGGCTGGGGTACAGACGTGGGCTGGGGTACAGACGTGGGCTGGGGCTGGGGTACAGATGTGGGCTGGGGCTGGGGTACAGATGTGGGCTGGGGTACAGACGTGGGCTGGGGTACAGATGTGGGCTGGGGCTGGGGTACAGATGTGGGCTGGGTTACAGATGTGGGCTGGGGTACAGATGTGGGCTGGGGTACAGATGTGGGCTGGGGTACAGACGTGGGCTGGGTTACAGATGTGGGCTGGGGTACAGACGTGGGCTGGGGGACAGACGTGGGCTGGGGTACAGACGTGGGCTGGGGCTGGGGTACAGATGTGGGCTGGGGCTGGGGTACAGATGTGGGCTGGGGTACAGACGTGGGCTGGGGTACAGATGTGGGCTGGGGCTGGGATACAGATGTGGGCTGGGTTACAGATGTGGGCTGGGGTACAGATGTGGGCTGGGGTACAGATGTGGGCTGGGGTACAGACGTGGGCTGGGTTACAGATGTGGGCTGGGGTACAGACGTGGGCTGGCGGACAGACGTGGGCTGGGGTACAGATGTGGGCTGGGGTACAGATGTGGGCTGGGGCTGGGGTACAGATGTGGGCTGGGTTACAGATGTGGGCTGGGTTACAGATATGGGCTGGGGTACAGATGTGGGCTGGGGTACAGACGTGGGCTGGGGTACAGATGTGGGCTGGGGTACAGATGTGGGCTGGGGTACAGATGTGGGCTGGGGCTGGGGTACAGATGTGGGCTGGGGCTGGGGTACAGACGTGGGCTGGGGTACAGACGTGGGCTGGGGTACAGACGTGGGCTGGGTTACAGACATGGGCTGGGGTACAGATGTGGGCTGGGGTACAGATGTGGGCTGTGGTACAGATGTGGGCTGGGGTACAGACGTGGGCTGGGTTACAGACGTGGGCTGGGTTACAGATGTGGGCTGGGGTACAGACGTGGGCTGGGTTACAGACGTGGGCTGGGGTACAGACGTGGGCTGGGGTACAGAGGTGGGCTGGGTTACAGACGTGGGCTGGGTTACAGATGTGGGCTGGGGTACAGACGTGGGCTGGGGTACAGATGTGAGCTGGTTTACAGACATGGGCTGGGGTACAGACATGGGCTGGGGTACAGATGTGGGCTGGGGTACAGACGTGGGCTGTGGTACAGACGTGGGCTGGGGTACAGACGTGGGCTGGGGTACAGACGTGGGCTGGGGCTGGGCTACAGATGTGGGCTGGGGCTGGGGTACAGATGTGGGCTGGGGTACATACGTGGGCTGGGGTACAGATGTGGGCTGGGGTACAGATGTGGGCTGGGGTACAGATGTGGGCTGGGGTACAGACATGGGCTGGGGTACAGATGTGGGCTGGGGCTGGGGTACAGATGTGGGCTGGGTTACAGATGTGGGCTGGGGTACAGATGTGGGCTGGGGTACAGATCTGGGCTGGGGTACAGACGTGGGCTGGGTTACAGATGTGGGCTGGGGTACAGACGTGGGCTGGGGGACAGACGTGGGCTGGGGTACAGACGTGGGCTGGGTTACAGACGTGGGCTGGGTTACAGATGTGGGCTGGGGTACAGACGTGGGCTGGGGCTGGGGTACAGATGTGGGCTGGGGCTGGGGTACAGATGTGGGCTGGGGTACAGACGTGGGCTGGGGTACAGATGTGGGCTGGGGCTGGGGTACAGATGTGGGCTGGGGTACAGACGTGGGCTGGGGTACAGATGTGGGCTGGGGCTGGGGTACAGATGTGGGCTGGGTTACAGATGTGGGCTGGGGTACAGATGTGGGCTGGGGTACAGATGTGGGCTGGGGTACAGACGTGGGCTGGGTTACAGATGTGGGCTGGGGTACAGACGTGGGCTGGCGGACAGACGTGGGCTGGGGTACAGATGTGGGCTGGGGCTGGGGTACAGATGTGGGCTGGGTTACAGATGTGGGCTGGGTTACAGATATGGGCTGGGGTACAGATGTGGGCTGGGGTACAGACGTGGGCTGGGGCTGGGGTACAGATGTGGGCTGGGGCTGGGGTACAGATGTGGGCTGGGGTACAGACGTGGGCTGGGGTACAGATGTGGGCTGGGGTACAGATGTGGGCTGGGGTACAGATGTGGGCTGGGGCTGGGGTACAGATGTGGGCTGGGGCTGGGGTACAGACGTGGGCTGGGGTACAGACGTGGGCTGGGGTACAGATGTGGGCTGGGTTACAGACATGGGCTGAGGTACAGATGTGGGCTGGGGTACAGATGTGGGCTGGGGTACAGATGTGGGCTGGGGTACAGACGTGGGCTGGGTTACAGACGTGGGCTGGGTTACAGACGTGGGCTGGGTTACAGATGAGGGCTGGGGTACAGACGTGGGCTGGGTTACAGATGTGGGCTGGGGTACAGACGTGGGCTGGGGTACAGACGTGGGCTGGGTTACAGATGTGGGCTGGGTTACAGATGTGGGCTGGGGTACAGACGTGGGCTGGGTTACAGATGTGGGCTGGGGTACAGACGTGGGCTGGGTTACAGATGTGGGCTGGGGTACAGACGTGGGCTGGGGTACAGATGTGGGCTGGGTTACAGATGTGGGCTGGGGTACAGACGTGGGCTGGGTTACAGATGAGGGCTGGGGTACAGACGTGGGCTGGGTTACAGATGTTGGCTGGGGTACAGACGTGGGCTGGGGTACAGACGTGGGCTGGGTTACAGATGTGGGCTGGGGTACAGACGTGGGCTGGGTTACAGATGAGGGCTGGGGTACAGACGTGGGCTGGGTTACAGATGTGGGCTGGGGTACAGACGTGGGCTGGGGTACAGACGTGGGCTGGGTTACAGATGTGGGCTGGGGTACAGACGTGGGCTGGGGTACAGACGTGGGCTGGGGTACAGACGTGGGCTGGGGTACAGATGTGGGCTGGGGTACAGACGTGGGCTGGGGTACAGATGTGGGCTGGGGTACAGAAGTGGGCTGGGGTACAGATGTGGGCTGGGGTACAGACGTGGGCTGGGGTACAGATGTGGGCTGGGGTACAGATGTGGGCTGGGGTACAGACGTGGGCTGGGGTACAGACGTGGGCTGGGGTACAGACATGGGTTGGGGTACAGATGTGGGCTGGGTTACAGATGTGGGCTGGGGTACAGATGTGGGCTGGGGTACAGACATGGGCTGGGGTACAGACGTGGGCTGGGGTACAGACGTGGGCTGGGGTACAGACGTGGGCTGGGGTACAGACATGGGCTGGGGTACAGACGTGGGCTGGGGCTGGGGTACAGATGTGGGCTGGGGTACAGACGTGGGCTGGGGTACAGATGTGGGCTGGGGCTGGGGTACAGATGTGGGCTGGGTTACAGATGTGGGCTGGGGTACAGATGTGGGCTGGGGTACAGATGTGGGCTGGGGTACAGACGTGGGCTGGGGTACAGATGTGGGCTGGGGCTGGGGTACAGATGTGGGCTGGGTTACAGATGTGGGCTGGGGTACAGATGTGGGCTGGGGTACAGATGTGGGCTGGGGTACAGACGTGGGCTGGGTTACAGATGTGGGCTGGGGTACAGACGTGGGCTGGGGGACAGACGTGGGCTGGGGCTGGGGTACAGATGTGGGCTGGGGCTGGGGTACAGATGTGGGCTGGGGTACAGACGTGGGCTGGGGTACAGATGTGGGCTGGGGCTGGGGTACAGATGTGGGCTGGGTTACAGATGTGGGCTGGGGTACAGATGTGGGCTGGGGTACAGACGTGGGCTGGGGTACAGATGTGGGCTGGGGCTGGGGTACAGATGTGGGCTGGGTTACAGATGTGGGCTGGGGTACAGATGTGGGCTGGGGTACAGACGTGGGCTGGCGGACAGACGTGGGCTGGGGTACAGATGTGGGCTGGGGCTGGGGTACAGATGTGGGCTGGGTTACAGATGTGGGCTGGGTTACAGATATGGGCTGGGGTACAGATGTGGGCTGGGGTACAGACGTGGGCTGGGGTACAGATGTGGGCTGGGGTACAGATGTGGGCTGGGGTACAGATGTGGGCTGGGGCTGGGGTACAGATGTGGGCTGGGGCTGGGGTACAGACGTGGGCTGGGGTACAGACGTGGGCTGGGGTACAGATGTGGGCTGGGTTACAGACATGGGCTGGGGTACAGATGTGGGCTGGGGTACAGATGTGGGCTGGGTTACAGACATGGGCTGAGGTACAGATGTGGGCTGGGGTACAGATGTGGGCTGGGGTACAGATGTGGGCTGGGGTACAGACGTGGGCTGGGTTACAGACGTGGGCTGGGTTACAGACGTGGGCTGGGTTACAGATGAGGGCTGGGGTACAGACGTGGGCTGGGTTACAGATGTGGGCTGGGGTACAGACGTGGGCTGGGGTACAGACGTGGGCTGGGTTACAGATGTGGGCTGGGTTACAGATGTGGGCTGGGGTACAGACGTGGGCTGGGTTACAGATGTGGGCTGGGGTACAGACGTGGGCTGGGTTACAGATGTGGGCTGGGGTACAGACGTGGGCTGGGGTACAGATGTGGGCTGGGTTACAGATGTGGGCTGGGGTACAGACGTGGGCTGGGTTACAGATGAGGGCTGGGGTACAGACGTGGGCTGGGTTACAGATGTGGGCTGGGGTACAGACGTGGGCTGGGGTACAGACGTGGGCTGGGTTACAGATGTGGGCTGGGGTACAGACGTGGGCTGGGTTACAGATGAGGGCTGGGGTACAGACGTGGGCTGGGTTACAGATGTGGGCTGGGGTACAGACGTGGGCTGGGGTACAGACGTGGGCTGGGTTACAGATGTGGGCTGGGGTACAGACGTGGGCTGGGGTACAGACGTGGGCTGGGGTACAGACGTGGGCTGGGGTACAGATGTGGGCTGGGGTACAGACGTGGGCTGGGGTACAGATGTGGGCTGGGGTACAGAAGTGGGCTGGGGTACAGATGTGGGCTGGGGTACAGACGTGGGCTGGGGTACAGATGTGGGCTGGGGTACAGATGTGGGCTGGGGTACAGACGTGGGCTGGGGTACAGACGTGGGCTGGGGTACAGACATGGGTTGGGGTACAGATGTGGGCTGGGTTACAGATGTGGGCTGGGGTACAGATGTGGGCTGGGGTACAGACATGGGCTGGGGTACAGACGTGGGCTGGGGTACAGACGTGGGCTGGGGTACAGACGTGGGCTGGGGTACAGACATGGGCTGGGGTACAGACGTGGGCTGGGGCTGGGGTACAGATGTGGGCTGGGGTACAGACGTGGGCTGGGGTACAGATGTGGGCTGGGGCTGGGGTACAGATGTGGGCTGGGTTACAGATGTGGGCTGGGGTACAGATGTGGGCTGGGGTACAGATGTGGGCTGGGGTACAGACGTGGGCTGGGGTACAGATGTGGGCTGGGGCTGGGGTACAGATGTGGGCTGGGTTACAGATGTGGGCTGGGGTACAGATGTGGGCTGGGGTACAGATGTGGGCTGGGGTACAGACGTGGGCTGGGTTACAGATGTGGGCTGGGGTACAGACGTGGGCTGGGGGACAGACGTGGGCTGGGGCTGGGGTACAGATGTGGGCTGGGGCTGGGGTACAGATGTGGGCTGGGGTACAGACGTGGGCTGGGGTACAGATGTGGGCTGGGGCTGGGGTACAGATGTGGGCTGGGTTACAGATGTGGGCTGGGGTACAGATGTGGGCTGGGGTACAGACGTGGGCTGGGGTACAGATGTGGGCTGGGGCTGGGGTACAGATGTGGGCTGGGTTACAGATGTGGGCTGGGGTACAGATGTGGGCTGGGGTACAGACGTGGGCTGGCGGACAGACGTGGGCTGGGGTACAGATGTGGGCTGGGGCTGGGGTACAGATGTGGGCTGGGTTACAGATGTGGGCTGGGTTACAGATATGGGCTGGGGTACAGATGTGGGCTGGGGTACAGACGTGGGCTGGGGTACAGATGTGGGCTGGGGTACAGATGTGGGCTGGGGTACAGATGTGGGCTGGGGCTGGGGTACAGATGTGGGCTGGGGCTGGGGTACAGACGTGGGCTGGGGTACAGACGTGGGCTGGGGTACAGATGTGGGCTGGGTTACAGACATGGGCTGGGGTACAGATGTGGGCTGGGGTACAGATGTGGGCTGGGTTACAGACATGGGCTGAGGTACAGATGTGGGCTGGGGTACAGATGTGGGCTGGGGTACAGATGTGGGCTGGGGTACAGACGTGGGCTGGGTTACAGACGTGGGCTGGGTTACAGACGTGGGCTGGGTTACAGATGAGGGCTGGGGTACAGACGTGGGCTGGGTTACAGATGTGGGCTGGGGTACAGACGTGGGCTGGGGTACAGACGTGGGCTGGGTTACAGATGTGGGCTGGGTTACAGATGTGGGCTGGGGTACAGACGTGGGCTGGGTTACAGATGTGGGCTGGGGTACAGACGTGGGCTGGGTTACAGATGTGGGCTGGGGTACAGACGTGGGCTGGGGTACAGATGTGGGCTGGGTTACAGATGTGGGCTGGGGTACAGACGTGGGCTGGGTTACAGATGAGGGCTGGGGTACAGACGTGGGCTGGGTTACAGATGTGGGCTGGGGTACAGACGTGGGCTGGGGTACAGACGTGGGCTGGGTTACAGATGTGGGCTGGGGTACAGACGTGGGCTGGGTTACAGATGAGGGCTGGGGTACAGACGTGGGCTGGGTTACAGATGTGGGCTGGGGTACAGATGTGGGCTGGGTTACAGATGAGGGCTGGGGTACAGACGTGGGCTGGGGTACAGACGTGGGCTGGGGTACAGATGTGGGCTGGGGTACAGACGTGGGCTGGGTTACAGATGTGGGCTGGGGTACAGATGTGGGCTGGGGTACAGACATGGGCTGGGGTACAGACGTGGGCTGGGGTACAGACGTGGGCTGGGGTACAGACGTGGGCTGGGGTACAGACATGGGCTGGGGTACAGACGTGGGCTGGGGCTGGGGTACAGATGTGGGCTGGGGTACAGACGTGGGCTGGGGTACAGATGTGGGCTGGGGCTGGGGTACAGATGTGGGCTGGGTTACAGATGTGGGCTGGGGTACAGATGTGGGCTGGGGTACAGATGTGGGCTGGGGTACAGACGTGGGCTGGGGTACAGATGTGGGCTGGGGCTGGGGTACAGATGTGGGCTGGGTTACAGATGTGGGCTGGGGTACAGATGTGGGCTGGGGTACAGATGTGGGCTGGGGTACAGACGTGGGCTGGGTTACAGATGTGGGCTGGGGTACAGACGTGGGCTGGGGGACAGACGTGGGCTGGGGCTGGGGTACAGATGTGGGCTGGGGCTGGGGTACAGATGTGGGCTGGGGTACAGACGTGGGCTGGGGTACAGATGTGGGGTGGGGCTGGGGTACAGATGTGGGCTGGGTTACAGATGTGGGCTGGGGTACAGATGTGGGCTGGGGTACAGACGTGGGCTGGGGTACAGATGTGGGCTGGGGCTGGGGTACAGATGTGGGCTGGGTTACAGATGTGGGCTGGGGTACAGATGTGGGCTGGGGTACAGACGTGGGCTGGCGGACAGACGTGGGCTGGGGTACAGATGTGGGCTGGGGCTGGGGTACAGATGTGGGCTGGGTTACAGATGTGGGCTGGGTTACAGATATGGGCTGGGGTACAGATGTGGGCTGGGGTACAGACGTGGGCTGGGGTACAGATGTGGGCTGGGGTACAGATGTGGGCTGGGGTACAGATGTGGGCTGGGGCTGGGGTACAGATGTGGGCTGGGGCTGGGGTACAGACGTGGGCTGGGGTACAGACGTGGGCTGGGGTACAGATGTGGGCTGGGTTACAGACATGGGCTGGGGTACAGATGTGGGCTGGGGTACAGATGTGGGCTGGGGTACAGATGTGGGCTGGGGTACAGACGTGGGCTGGGGTACAGACGTGGGCTGGGTTACAGACGTGGGCTGGGGTACAGACGTGGGCTGGGGTACAGATGTGGGCTGGGGTACATATGTGGGCTGGGTTACAGACGTGGGCTGGGGTACAGACGTGGGCTGGGTTACAGACGTGGGCTGGGGTACAGACGTGGGCTGGGGTACAGACGTGGGCTGGGGTACAGACGTGGGCTGGGTTACAGACGTGGGCTGGGGTACAGACGTGGGCTGGGGTACAGATGTGGGCTGGGGTACAGATGTGGGCTGGGTTACAGACGTGGGCTGGGGTACAGATGTGGGCTGGGTTACAGATGTGGGCTGGGGTACAGATGTGGGCTGGGGTACAGACGTGGGCTGGGGTACAGACGTGGGCTGGGTTACAGACGTGGGCTGGGGTACAGACGTGGGCTGGGTTACAGACGTGGGCTGGGTTACAGACGTGGGCTGGGGTACAGACGTGGGCTGGGTTACAGACGTGGGCTGGGTTACAGACGTGGGCTGGGGTACAGATGTGGGCTGGGGTACAGATGTGGGCTGGGGTACAGATGTGGGCTGGGTTACAGATTTGGGCTGGGTTACAGACGTGGGCTGGGGTTGGGGCTGAGTGGGGAGATAGGATTCTCTATAGGATTCTCTATAGGATTCTCTATAGGATTCTTTATGAGGCACCATCTGTTCTACTGGTGCAGCAGGTCTCAGGAGTGGCTTCAGGCTAAGGTGTGTTGTTTAGGGTAGGTGGGGGCTACTCAGGGGAGGGCGGAGAGGGCTTGAGGGATGTTGGTTTTATGGATAGGGGGAGTGAGTTGAGAAGGGGAGGAGAGGAGGGAGTTATGGACCATGTCTGTCCCTAGATACCCAGCTGCCAATGCAACAGGAAGTGAAGAAATGTAATTATCTGACCAGCATGACTAAATTAATATCGAAAAAAAATTGTAATTCTAAGTGACTTTGGCTCAGATATTTTAAATAACAATTTTTTTATTGGTATTTTCTTTCACAATAACAGTAAACAATGCTTGAAATACAGTAGATTGCAGACATTCTTAACATGTTCTAAGGATTCAGATCTTATTTAATCATTGTTTTGTTTGTTTTACCTTTATTTTTTATTTTACCACCAGAATGCTTTTCAGTGACGGTCTGCAGTGTCTTCTATTGTATTGGGGGAGGGGGGTGTACACACACACACACACAATAAAGCCCCTATTGTTCTGTGAGCTGTGTCTGGCCGGACAATGGGACTGCTTTAATACAGCCCAGCCCCATCCCCATCCCAGCACAACCCCAGGCCAGCCCAACCCCACCCCAGGCCAGCCCAGGCCAGCCCCAGGCCAGCCCAACTCCAACCCCAGCCCCAGGCCAGCCAAACCCCAGCCCCAGGCCAGCTCAACCCCAGGCCAGCCCAACTCCAACCCCAGCCCCAGGCCAGCCAAACCCCAGCCCCAGGCCAGCTCAACCCCAGGCCAGCCCAACCCCAACCCCAACCCAGGCCAGCCCAGCCCAACCCCACCCCAGGCCCAGGCCAGCCTAACCCCAACCCCAGGCCAGCCCAACCCCAGCCCAACCCAACCCAACCCCAACCCCAACCCAGGCCAGCCCAGCCCAGCCCAACCCCAGGCCAGCCAAAACCCACCCCAGGCCCAGGCCAGCCCAACCCCACCCCAGCCCAGCCCAACCCCAGCCCAAGGCCTGCCCAGCCCAGCCCAGCCCAACCCCAGCCCCAGGCCAGCCCACCCCAGCCCAGCCCCAGGCCAGCCCACCCCAGCCCAGCCCAGCCCAGCCCAACCACAGCCCCAGGCCAGCCCAACCCCACCCCAGGCCAGCCCAGCCCAACCACAGCCCCAAGCCAGCCCAGCCCAGCCCCACCCCACCCCAGGCCAACCCACCCCACCCCAGCCCAGCCCCACCCCACCCCAGGCCAGCCCAGCCCAACCACAGGTCAGCCCAACCTCAGCCCCAGCCTAATCCCATCCCAGCCCAACCACAGGCCAGCCAAACCCCAGGCCACCCCAATCCCAGGCCAGCCAAACCCCAGGCCAGCCTAACATGATTTTGATTAGATTTTGTCTAATATATTGTATGTACAGGGCTCCCTTGTGAAAGAGACCCTGGTCTCAATGGTGACTCCCTCTCAAATGAATTGAGAGGAATTGAGTAAACAAGGCTAGTAATGTTTTCAGACTCTTCTAGAATCTAGCTCCATCTGGTTTAGCAGCTAGCAAAGGACTCAGTTAGGAAGGGGTGGTGTGTATGTGTGTGTGTGTGTGTGTGTGTGTGTGTGTGTGTGTGTGTGTGTGTGTGTGTGTGTGTGTGTGTGTGTGTGTGTGTGTGTGTGTGTGTGTGTGTGTGTGTGTGTGTGTGCGTGGCTTGAGTGTGTTTTCGTTTTTGCATATGTGCACACATCCCTAGAGTATGTGTGCATGTGTGTGTGTGTTTCTCCCTCCCATCCCATTGATTTTCCTCCTCTAATGGAGCTCTCCTCATGATTCCACATTAATATTTCACTACCTCTTCTATCCATTTCCTGCCTGCATGGCTCTTAAGCCTGGATGGACGGTGATTGGTTGCTTACTGGGAGTGCTGAGCATGCCTGCCTGTCTGCCTGGTTGCACCTATATACTAGGAATGTGCCAAGTAGTGGGACATATCTTAACAGATATGGGCAATGTTCTGGATACAATTGTGATCCGATTATTTTTGTTTAAAAATATATAATAATTGCCAGCAAGCAAAGAGTCTCTAAACTATACTGTCCTGTCTTTGAGTCAGTCATATGCATGGCTATAAATAACTCAACTGGCTAATTTGCTGTCTGTAAAGATCAGGGCGGGCTTTATGTTGATGCTGCTGCTCTGATTGGATAGAGTGGAGCCGTATTTCTCCGTCCCTCGCTTCATAATTTCACCCGTTCCCTCGCATGTTTTCGGTCTGATCGTTCAGTTTGCTGCTGCCTGCTACTACGATAAATCACATGACGAGGACATTTGTTATGAAGCTATCGATGAGCTTACTATCTAACAAGTGGTGCCAGGGTAGGGAAAATGATGAAATACTAATGGGCATTCTGACTGAATGACAGAAAACGTGGCTGTCTGCTGCTAGTTGAGGACACACAGACACTCCTTTGCGCTCTGTTCTGAATATGTTGTTTATTTTGTAGTGAGAACGTGCAGGGAGGTATTTTGTCAACATTTACAGTATTTAGGCATATTAAAACACTTCAGGTTTTTTTTGCGTTCACGAGGCTCATCCGATCCGATTATCAGCTGTCAATTTACAGATAAAACTATGAATACAAGTGTGGACAATTCGTCATTCCCCTACAATGTACTCATCCATCCATCCGTCACCATGCAGACTATAGACCACACCCCTGGGACCTCCCTTCTTCCCTGCATCACTGATCTGTGGAGAGAGCCGCGGAGCTTTGGAAAATTAGGCAACTCTCGTTCCAGAATAAGATGGCAGTAATGTCTCACTGACTTTAGAGAGAATATGAGATTGAGCTGATGTTGGTCTATAGCATACCGTATGAGTGAAGAACATAGTGAGCTGAGTTGGTCTATAGCATACCTTATGAGTGAAGGACATAGTGAGCTGAGTTGGTCTATAGCATACCTTATGAGTGAAGAACATAGTGAGCTGAGTTGGTCTATAGCATACCGTATGAGTGAAAGACATAGTGAGCTGAGTTGGTCTATAGCATACCTTATGAGTGAAGGACATAGTGAGCTGAGTTGGTCTATAGCATACCGTATGAGTGAAGGACATAGTGAGCTGAGTTGGTCTATAGCATACCATATGAGTGAAGGACATAGTGAGCTGAGTTGGTCTATAGCATACCGTATGAGTGAAGGACATAGGCCTACCAGTGCACAAACATAAAGGACCTGGCAAAATGGTTGTCATTTTTTTATCAGTTTGTCTACACAAACATTTGTACACATATCAACATATCTGTATAAGTTCAGGGCCAAAGATTCACAGTAAAGTTTAGTAATATCTGTGTGCTCAGGGCCACAGAGTCACAGTAAAGTTTAGTAATATCTGTGTGCTCAGGGCCACAGAGTCACAGTAAAGTTTAGTAATATCTGTGTGCTCAGGGCCAAAGATTCACAGTAAAGTCTGGTAATATCTGTGTGCTCAGGGCTACAGAGTCACAGTAAAGTCTGGTAATATCTGTGTGCTCGGGGCTACAGAGTCACAGTAAAGTCTGGTAATATCTGTGTGCTCAGGGCTACAGAGTCACAGTAAAGTCTGGTAATATCTGTGTGCTCAGGGCTACAGACTCACAGTAAAGTCTGGTAATATCTGTGTGCTCAGGGCTACAGAGTCACAGTAAAGTCTGGTAATATCTGTGTGCTCAGGGCCAAAGATTTACAGTAAAGTCTGGTAATATCTGGTAATATCTGTGTGCTCAGGGCTACAGAGTCACAGTAAAGTCTGGTAATATCTGTGTGCTCAGGGCTACAGAGTCACAGTAAAGTCTGGTAATATCTGTGTGCTCGGGGCTACAGAGTCACAGTAAAGTCTGGTAATATCTGTGTGCTCAGGGCTACAGAGTCACAGTAAAGTCTGGTAATATCTGTGTGCTCAGGGCTACAGACTCACAGTAAAGTCTGGTAATATCTGTGTGCTCAGGGCTACAGAGTCACAGTAAAGTCTGGTAATATCTGTGTGCTCGGGGCTACAGAGTCACAGTAAAGTCTGGTAATATCTGTGTGCTCAGGGCTACAGAGTCACAGTAAAGTCTGGTAATATCTGTGTGCTCAGGGCTACAGACTCACAGTAAAGTCTGGTAATATCTGTGTGCTCAGGGCTACAGAGTCACAGTAAAGTCTTATAACATAATAAGGTAATATACATGTAGGGTAATATACATGTTGGTAGGGTAATATACATGTAGGGTAATATACATGTTGGTAGGGTAATATACATGTAGGGTAATATACATGTTGGTAGGGTAATATACATGTTGGTAGGGTAATATACATGTTGGTAGGGTAATATACATGTAGGGTAATATACATGTAGGGTAATATACATGTAGGTAGGGTAATACTGTTAGTAGGGTAGAAACTGTTCAGCAGTCTGATGGCTTGGGGGTAGAAGCTGTTCAGCAGTCTTATGGCTTGGGGGTAGAAGCTGTTCAGCAGTCTAATGACTTGGGGGTAGAAGCTGTTCAGCAGTCTTATGGCTTGGGGTAGAAGCTGTTCAGCAGTCTGATGGCTTGGGGGTAGAAGCTGTTCAGCAGTCTGATGGCTTGGGGTAGAAGCTGTTCAGCAGTCTGATGGCTTGGGGGTAGAAGCTGTTCAGCAGTCTGATGGCTTGGGGGTAGAAGCTGTTCAGCAGTCTTATGGCTTGGGGGTAGAAGCTGTTCAGCAGTCTAATGGCTTGGGGGTAGAAGCTGTTCAGCAGTCTTATGGCTTGGGGGTAGAAGCTGTTCAGCAGTCTGATGGCTTGGGGGTAGAAACTGTTCAGCAGTCTCATGGCTTGGGGGTAGAAGCTGTTCAGCAGTCTGATGGCTTGGGGGTAGAAGCTGTTCAGCAGTCTTATGGCTTGGGGGTAGAAGCTGTTCAGCAGTCTAATGGCTTGGGGGTAGAAGCTGTTCAGCAGTCTGGTGGCTTGGGGGTAGAAACTGTTCAGCAGTCTGATGGCTTGGGGGTAGAAGCTGTTCAGCAGTCTTATGGCTTGGGGGTAGAAGCTGTACAGCAGTCTGATGGCTTGGGGGTAGAAGCTGTTCAGCAGTCTTATGGCTTGGGGGTAGAAACTGTTCAGCAGTCTGATGGCTTGGGGGTAGAAGCTGTTCAGCAGTCTTATGACTTGGGGGTAGAAGCTGTTCAGCAGTCTGATGGCTTGGGGGTAGAAACTGTTCAGCAGTCTGATGGCTTGGGGGTAGAAGCTGTTCAGCAGTCTAATGACTTGGGGGTAGAAGCTGTTCAGCAGTCTGATGGCTTGGGGGTAGAAGCTGTTCAGCAGTCTGGTGGCTTGGGGGTAGAAGCTGTTCAGCAGTCTGATGGCTTGGGGGTAGAAGCTGTTCAGCAGTCTGATGGCTTGGGGGTAGAAGCTGTTCAGCAGTCTGGTGGCTTGGGGGTAGAAGCTGTTCAGCAGTCTGGTGGCTTGGGGGTAGAAGCTGTTCAGCAGTCTGGTGGCTTGGGGGTAGAAGCTGTTCAGCAGTCTGGTGGCTTGGGGGTAGAAGCTGTTCAGCAGTCTTATGGCTTGGGGGTAGAAGCTGTTCAGCAGTCTAATGACTTGGGGGTAGAAGCTGTTCAGCAGTCTTATGGCTTGGGGGTAGAAGCTGTTCAGCAGTCTGATGGGTTGGGGGTAGAAGCTGTTCAGCAGTCTTATATCTTGTGGGTAGAAGCTGTTAAGGAGCCTTTTGGTCCTAGTCTTGGTGCTCTGGTATTACTTGCCATGCGGTAGCAGAGAGAACAGTCTGTGACTATGGTGGCTAGAGTCTTCGTCGATCTTTCGGGCCGTACGCACTACCTTCTATAGCGCCTTAAGGTCGGATGCTGAGCAGTTGCCGTACCAAGCGGTGATGCAACCAGTCAGGATGCGTTTAATGGTCCAGCTGTAAAACCTTTAGAGGATCTGAGACCCTGTGCCAAATCTTTTCAGTCTCCCGAAGGGAAAAAGGTGTTGTCGTACCCTCTTCACAACTGTCTTCACAACCCTCTTCACACCTGTCTTCACAACCCTCTTCACAACTGTCTTCACAACCCTCTTCACACCTGTCTTCACAACCCTCTTCACAACTGTCTTCACAACCCTCTTCACACCTGTCTTCACAACCCTCTTCACACCTGTCTTCACAACCCTCTTCACACCTGTCTTCACAACCCTCTTCACACCTGTCTTCACAACCCTCTTCACACCTGTCTTCACAACCCTCTTCACACCTGTCTTCACAATCCGCTTCACACCTGTCTTCACAACCCTCTTCACAACTGTCTTCACAACCCTCTTCACAACTGTCTTCACAACCCTCTTCACACCTGTCTTCACAACCCTCTTCACACCTGTCTTCACAACCCTCTTCACAACTGTCTTCACAACCCTCTTCACACCTGTCTTCACACCCCTCTTCACACCTGTCTTCACAACCCTCTTCACAACTGTCTTCACAACCCTCTTCACACCTGTCTTCACAACCCTCTTCACAACTGTCTTCACAACCCTCTTCACACCTGTCTTCACAACCCTCTTCACACCTGTCTTCACAACCCTCTTCACAACTGTCTTCACAACCCTCTTCACACCTGTCTTCACAACCCTCTTCACAACTGTCTTCACAACCCTCTTCACACCTGTCTTCACAACCCTCTTCACACCTGTCTTTACAACCCTCTTCACACCTGTCTTCACAACCCTCTTCACACCTGTCTTCACAACCCTCTTCACACCTGTCTTCACAACCCTCTTCACACCTGTCTTCACAACCCTCTTCACACCTGTCTTCACAACCCTCTTCACACCTGTCTTCACAACCCTCTTCACAACTGTCTTCACAACCCTCTTCACACCTGTCTTCACAACCCTCTTCACACCTGTCTTCACAACCCTCTTCACACCTGTCTTCACAACCCTCTTCACACCTGTCTTCACAACCCTCTTCACACCTGTCTTCACAACCCTCTTCACAACTGTCTTGGTGTGTTTGGACCATGATAGTTTGTTGGTGATGTGGACAACAAGGAACTTGAAACTCTCGACCCGCTCCACTACAGCCCTGTCGATGTTAATGGGGGCCTGTTCTGCCCTCCTTTTCCTGTAGTCCACGATCAGATCCTTGGTCTTGCTGACGTTGAGGGAGAGGTTGTTCTCCTTGCACCACACTGCCAGGTCTCTGACCTCTTCCCTATAGGCTGTCTCATCGTCGCCGGTGATCAGACCTACCGACGTTGTCGGCAATTTAGGGTCGCCTAGTGGTTAGAGTGTAGAGGTGGCAGGGTAGCCTAGTGGTTAGAGTGTAGAGGTGGCAGGGTAGCCTAGTGGTTAGAGTGTAGAGGCGGCAGGGTGGCCTAGTGGTTAGAGTGTAGAGGCGGCAGGGTAGCCTAGTGGTTAGAGTGTAGAGGCGGCAGGGTAGCCTAGTGGTTAGAGCGTTGGACTAGTGACCGGAAGGTTGCAAGTTCAAACCCCCGAGCTGACAAGGTACAAATCTGTCGTTCTGCCCCTGAACAGGCAGTTAACCCACTGTTCCTAGGCCATCATTGAAAATAAGAATTTGTTCTTAACTGACTTGCCTGGTTAAATAAAGGTAAAATAAAATAATTAATGATGGTGTTGGAGTCGTTCATGGCCATGCAGTAGTGGGTTAACAGGGAATACAGCTTCGGGTCAGATTAAATAACCCCTAAACTAACACATTTTTTTTGTTAATATTGAAATTATGAAGCAATATTGTATCTAACTTTTTTTTAATAAACATTTTCTTCAGCATTGGTGAAGTCTCTCCAATGGAATGAGTTAAATTCTGCATAAAGACAATATCTACAACTTTAGTTGGATTTTGTTCAATTTAGCCAACCTTTCAAAACATTAACCAGAAATTAAATCCCAGATTATAGTTCTATAATGACACCCATCTCCAGTTGGGAATTAATTTTTAATCTTGTGTTTCATCAAACCAATGTTCCATTTCCATGATAACACTGCCCCCTAGTGTCGATACAGACATGGGAAAAGACAAAGCAGTTTGTTTTCCTGCTCGTACTTACAGTGTTTACCCCCAATATGTACAACTTGGGTGACCAACAGTCTTAATGGGAGCAGTTCATACATGATTGCAATGTTGGACCCTGTAGCAACCAGTTTTTGAGGTTTATTTTGAATGTATTGACATTTTACAGCAGTTTGTGTATCCTGATGGTTAGAGTGTTGGGCCAGTAACCAGAAGGTTGCTGGATCAAATCCCTGACCTGACAAGATAAACATCTGTTGTTCTGCCCCTGAGCAAGGCAGTTAACCCACTGTTCCCCAGGCGCTGGAGACATGGATGTTGATTAAGGCAGCCGCCACAGCACCTCTCTGATTCACAGGGGTTGGGTTAAATGCGGAAGACACATTTCAGTTAAATTCATTCAGTTGGACAACTGACTAGGTCTCCTCCTTTCTTCCGATACAGTGTTTCATGCATGCGTTCCCCTGTAGAAGGAAGACTAGCCTATTATGTAGAAGGAAGACTGGCCTATTATATAGAGGGACCCTGCAGCGTTATATAGAAGGACCTTGCAGTTTCCTCTGGTGCACCCCCTGGTGGACATTCCAGGTCATTGCAGTTCTGCATGTGCTTGGTCAGGGGCAAGACCATTGTGACATTTAAATACAAGCTTCACATGTGCAAAATGTGATTGAAGTGTTCAAAGCTCAGTGCATTTTTCAGGATGTAACAGGGATGGTACCGTAAGTGCTTTCGGTCCATGATTTTCAGTGCAAGGTTATACAGTCATTCTAAGGGTCTCTGCGCTGTCTGTCTGGCCTGGGACCAGGATGTTTTACAGTGGGACATGTGAGAGAACACCATCGATGTGAAAGAATATGAACCAAACCAGCTGTGTCAAAGGCCTCTTTGTCAGGTCAAGGAAGACTGCTCCGACCACATTTCCCTCATCCAATGATTTCTTGATGTTCTCCAGGAGAACAGTTTGCTGTTTCAGTGGAGTATTTTGGTCTGAATCCAAAATTGTTCCCGGTGCAATACTGATGCTCATCCAGATATGACATGAGCTGTTCTGCTTGGACTTTCTCCAACACTTTAGATAGGACAGGCACAATACTGGCTGGTCTGTAGTTACTTGTCAGTTCAGAATATTGACTTGAAGATAGGTGTGACGAGAGCGATTTTCCAGGCCAGCTGTTAATGGAGATATTTATCAGGTGCGTGAACTGCAGTGTTGAAATTGAATATCTCTGTAGAGTAGGTGGTGTTCAGATTGAATATCTCTGTAGAGTAGGTGGTGTTCAGATTGGATATCTCTGTAGAGTAGGTGGTGTTCAGATTGAATATCTCTGTAGAGTAGGTGGTGTTCAGATTGAATATCTCTGTAGAGTAGGTGGTGTTCAGATTGGATATGTCTGTAGAGTAGGTGGTGTTCAGGTTGAATATCTCTGTAGAGTAGGTGGTGTTCAGATTGAATATCTCTGTAGAGTAGGTGGTGTTCAGATTGGATATCTCTGTAGAGTAGGTGGTGTTCAGATTGGATATCTCTGTAGAGTAGGTGGTGTTCAGATTGAATATCTCTGTAGAGTAGGTGGTGTTCAGATTGAATATCTCTGTAGAGTAGGTGGTGTTCAGATTGAATATCTCTGTAGAGTAGGTGGTGTTCAGATTGGATATGTCTGTAGAGTAGGTGGTGTTCAGGTTGAATATCTCTGTAGAGTAGGTGGTGTTCAGATCGAATATGTCTGTAGAGTAGGTGGTGTTCAGGTTGAATATCTCTGTAGAGTAGGTGGTGTTCAGATCGAATATCTCTGTAGAGTAGGTGGTGTTCAGATTGAATATCTCTGTAGAGTAGGTGGTGTTCAGATTGAATATCTCTGTAGAGTAGGTGGTGTTCAGATTGGATATCTCTGTAGAGTAGGTGGTGTTCAGATTGAATATCTCTGTAGAGTAGGTGGTGTTCAGATTGAATATCTCTGTAGAGTAGGTGGTGTTCAGATTGAATATCTCTGTAGAGTAGGTGGTGTTCAGATTGGATATCTCTGTAGAGTAGGTGGTGTTCAGATTGAATATCTCTGTAGAGTAGGTGGTGTTCAGGTTGAATATCTCTGTAGAGTAGGTGGTGTTCAGATTGAATATCTCTGTAGAGTAGGTGGTGTTCAGATTGAATATCTCTGTAGAGTAGGTGGTGTTCAGGTTGAATATCTCTGTAGAGTAGGTGGTGTTCAGATTGAATATCTCTGTAGAGTAGGTGGTGTTCAGGTTGAATATCTCTGTAGAGTAGGTGGTGTTCAGGTTGAATATCTCTGTAGAGTAGGTGGTGTTCAGATTGAATATCTCTGTAGAGTAGGTGGTGTTCAGATTGAATATCTCTGTAGAGTAGGTGGTGTTCAGATTGAATATGTCTGTAGAGTAGGTGGTGTTCAGATTGAATATCTCTGTAGAGTAGGTGGTGTTCAGATCGAATATCTCTGTAGAGTAGGTGGTGTTCAGATTGAATATCTCTGTAGAGTAGGTGGTGTTCAGATTGAATATCTCTGTAGAGTAGGTGGTGTTCAGATTGAATATCTCTGTAGAGTAGGTGGTGTTCAGATTGAATATCTCTGTAGAGTAGGTGGTGTTCAGATTGAATATCTCTGTAGAGTAGGTGGTGTTCAGATTGGATATCTCTGTAGAGTAGGTGGTGTTCAGATTGAATATCTCTGTAGAGTAGGTGGTGTTCAGATTGAATATCTCTGTAGAGTAGGTGGTGTTCAGATTGAATATCTCTGTAGAGTAGGTGGTGTTCAGATTGGATATCTCTGTAGAGTAGGTGGTGTTCAGATTGAATATCTCTGTAGAGTAGGTGGTGTTCAGATTGAATATCTCTGTAGAGTAGGTGGTGTTCAGATTGGATATCTCTGTAGAGTAGGTGGTGTTCAGATTGGATATCTCTGTAGAGTAGGTGGTGTTCAGATTGAATATCTCTGTAGAGTAGGTGGTGTTCAGATTGAATATCTCTGTAGAGTAGGTGGTGTTCAGATTGAATATCTCTGTAGAGTAGGTGGTGTTCAGATTGAATATCTCTGTAGAGTAGGTGGTGTTCAGGTTGAATATCTCTGTAGAGTAGGTGGTGTTCAGATTGGATATCTCTGTAGAGTAGGTGGTGTTCAGATTGAATATCTCTGTAGAGTAGGTGGTGGTGTTCAGATTGAATATCTCTGTAGAGTAGGTGGTGTTCAGATTGAATATCTCTGTAGAGTAGGTGGTGTTCAGATTGAATATCTCTGTAGAGTAGGTGGTGGTGTTCAGATTGAATATCTCTGTAGAGTAGGTGGTGTTCAGATTGAATATCTCTGTAGAGTAGGTGGTGTTCAGATTGAATATCTCTGTAGAGTAGGTGGTGTTCAGATTGAATATCTCTGTAGAGTAGGTGGTGTTCAGATTGAATATCTCTGTAGAGTAGGTGGTGTTCAGATTTCTGAGGACTATCAGTCTGTTTTAACACACCTCTGAGTTCAAAACATGTATTTACCTCATTGCCACTGGAGGGATCTGGAGGATGAGCAAACTTCATGGCAAAAAAAGTTGTTAAATTAATTTACCAATCTGTCATTGATCAAACACTCCCACCATCACTTTCTTTTACAACAGTCACGTTTTGTTTTTACTTGTAATTGTGAATTTATCAGGTTTTGTTTCCATATTACTGTACTAAAACAGTCACAACGTTTTGCTGTCGCAGCATCCGTTTCAGTCCCCTGTATACTTGCATGTCAGTCCTGCTGTGACTTTTTTAGGAACGTTTTTATGCCGCATTTCGTTGTTTCATGAGTTGAAAAAGAGAAACGTCTAGCCTTGGTAACTGCGTTTTTTTCTTTGATTAGTGCTTAGTTTTTTTTGAGAAACTTGTCTACAACTTGTCCAATAGCGGATATAATTTCATCAAAACACTGATTTGTCTTGTGTAGTTGCAGAGTATTGTCCCAATGAAATGCTTTCGGGTCAGTTTCTCCCTCCATAACATTTCTGGGGAGAGCCAGCCCAGAGGGTTTGCTGGTATTTGAACACCAAGGGGGTGGCAGGGTAGCCTAGTGGTCAGAGCGTTGGACTAGCAACCGTAAAGGTTGCAAGATCAAATCCCTGAGCTGACAATAATTGGTTGGTTGTTTTTCTACCCCTGAACAAGGCCCACCATTCCTTGGCCGTCATTGAAAATAAGAATTTGTTGTTAACTGACTTGCCTGGTAAAATATGATTTGTTGATGAGTTTCCTGTTGTGATCCGAGAGACCTGTAATTATAAAGTGGGTGGTTTGAGCCCTGAATGCTGATTGGCTGACAGGTGTTGAATATCAGACTGTATACCACGGGTATGACGAAACATGTATTTGTACTGTTCTAATTACACTGGTAACCAGTTTATAATAGCAATAAGGCACCTCTCTTGTGGTATATGGCCAATATTTTTATTACAATTTTTTCCCCCTTTATTTAACTAGGCAAGTCAGTTAATTAAGAACAAATTCTTATTTTCAATGACAGACTAGGAACAGAGGGTTAACTGCCTGTTCAGGGGCAGAACGACAGGTTTGTACCTTGTCAGCTCGGGGGTTTGAACCTTCCGGTTACTAGTCCAACACTCTAACCACTAGGCTACCCTGCCACCCCAAGCACTCTGCGTTGCATCGTGCTTAAGAACAGCCCTTAGCCGTGGTATATTGGCCATATACCACACCTCCTCCGGCCTTTGTGCTTCATGAGAACACACCAACATGTCACATACTGTTCAACCGTCTGCCTGTAAAAAAAATAAAGCCACCGGGTGCAAATTAAGAAAACAAAAGGATTTAAAAAGAGAAAAAAACGTTTAATTTCATTTTTCATACATGTTGAAACAACAGAGAAAACGATCAAATGGACTGGTTGGTTTAAGTAAGTATACAAACCCCATTGAAAATGGGTAGTGTCCTACCATGTGACAAAGTCATGTAAATTGGTCAGCATCGCATAGTTCACATAACAGAATAACAAAACAAACCATAGATCTCATTCTCTGTTGGTTGTTTAAAGAAACTTTGCATTCGGTAGTAGCGTCGAAAACCAGTCTCATGTGGGTGACAAAGCCAGAGTCCCAAATGGAGACGTATTCCCTACGTACAGCACTACGGTTGACCAGGGCCCCACGCAGGCCGTAGGGTGCTGTTTGGGAAGCAAAAAAACACCTGTCTTTTTAACTAACACCAGTCTGACGTTCTGTTCTTTTTAACTAACACCAGTCTGACGTTCTGTTCTTTTAACTAACACCAGTCTGATGTTATGTAGTGACAAACACCTTTCCTTTTAACTAACACCAATCTGATGTTATGTCCTTTTAACTAACACCAGTCTGACGTTATGTAGTGACAAACACCTTTCCTTTTAACTAACACCAGTCTGATGTTCTGTCCTTTTAACTAACACCAGTCTGATGTTATGTCATTTTAACTAACACCAGTCTGATGTTATGTAGTGACAAACACTTTTCCTTTTAACTAACACCAGTCTGACGTTCTGTTCTTTTAACTAACACCAGTCTGATGTTATGTCCTTTTAACTAACACCAGTCTGACGTTATGTCCTTTTAACTAACACCAGTCTGACGTTCTGTTCTTTTAACTAACACCAGTCTGATGTTATGTCCTTTTAACTAACACCAGTCTGATGTTCTGTTATTTTAACTAACACCAGTCTGATGTTCTGTTATTTTAACTAACACCAATCTGATGTTATGTCCTTTTAACTAACACCAATCTGATGTTATGTCCTTTTAACTAACACCAGTCTGATGTTATGTCCTTTTAACTAACACCAGTCTGATGTTATGTCCTTTTAACTAACACCAGTCTGATGTTATGTAGTGACAAACACTTTTCCTTTTAACTAACACCAGTCTGATGTTATGTCCTTTTAACTAACACCAGTCTGATGTTCTGTTATTTTAACTAACACCAGTCTGATGTTATGTAGTGACAAACACCTTTCCTTTTAACTAACACCAGTCTGATGTCATGTAGTGACAAACACTTTTCCTTTTAACTAACACCAGTCTGACGTTATGTAGTGACAAACACCTTTCCTTTTAACTAACACCAGTCTGATGTTATGTAGTGACAAACACCTTTCCTTTTAACTAACACCAGTCTGATGTTATGTAGTGACAAACACCTGTTATGTCCTTTTAACTAACACCAGTCTGATGTTATGTAGTGACAAACACCTTTCATTTTAACTAACACCAGTCTGATGTTATGTCCTTTTAACTAACACCAGTCTGATGTTATGTAGTGACAAACACTTTTCCTTTTAACTAACACCAGTCTGACGTTATGTAGTGACAAACACTTTTCCTTTTAACTAACACCAGTCTGATGTTATGTAGTGACAAACACCTTTCCTTTTAACTAACACCAGTCTGATGTTATGTAGTGACAAACACTTTTCCTTTTAACTAACACCGGTCTGACACTTTTTATTTTAACTATTCTACTACTACTAAGAGTTAGTCCATTCATTCCGGTGTTTTCTTCAAATAACCATTAAAATGGCCCAGTATGATTCAAACAGACAGACATGTTTAAAGCACCCAAACTATAGATGAATAGAACATGTACCTCAGTGTTACAACACACAGCTCAAAGACACAGCATGGAGAAATTGAACTGACTCCAACATATCAGTGGGTGGATTTGTATTTCATGTTCTGTGATTAAAAAAAAGAAAGAACAAAAGAACAAAAAAAACCAGATGATTTAAATAAATTGTAGAGGAAGCTCATTCTGCCTTACAACCGCAACAGTGTTGCATCAACAAGAGAGGACCGACGACCCTTTTCTCTATGTCAAAATCATTCGCAAATTAGAGCTTTAGGCTCATTCAGTACATTTAAAAAAAAAAAAGAAAAAAGAGCTAAACTAAACCAGCCATGAACTGTATAATACCACATTAGGACCAAGACAGAACTGTTAACAAATCATATCTATAGCTGAAACAATACTTCAAAACAACAACGGTTTAAAATCAATAGCCAGTAAATAGGAGTGGAACTTGACCACCGGTTGGAGGGTAAAATCTGTACAACAAAACAACTTCCTGCATGCAACAGCCAATCAGAGCACACAATTCTCAAATGAAGGTGGAACTTCTGGAATGGTCAAATAAAAAACAACAAACATACAATCATATCATATGACACATAGTCCTGTTGTAGAAGAAGCCTTTAGATATACTGCTTGGTCAGTTTAGTTCCCAAAAAAATAAACAATCCCTCACTCAGTTGTAGTGTTTCACTTCAAGAAATGCAGACAAAATGTCTGTCCCGTCATACCTCCAGTATTTTAATACAAAGTCTGTCAGTATGTCTCAAAGGATCCCTTGCTTGGAGTGACAGCAGCTCAGTCTCTGTTTGTAGTGACACTGTCTGTTAGGGGCATAGGTTCCGTAGAGAGGGACATAGGAACCCCCCCAGAGAGAGGACGAGGTGTCTGTCTACAACACTTCAGTCCCTTTACACGGAAGTGAAACAGCCATTACAGAGACAGAAAGTGGTGTTTTACTTCATTAGCTATTGACAATCACTACTATTTCCTTGCTCAGAGCTCAGTGTGTTGTTGACATGGAGAAAGAAATGACAGCTAACACTATAGACAGAGAGGTGACTTCTGTCTTAGTTAGGCAGAGTCATAAACAATCACAACCACCAGGTGCTCTTCATCCAGATTCTCCAAAGTCCTGCGAGGGGTCTGGAGGAACTGCTGGGAAAAGTCACAGGGGGGGAAGGCATACAGCATGCCCCCCTTTCCCCCCTCCTTAGCCCCACCTACAGGTAGACTGATCACACCTGCAGCCTCCTTGTTCCTCAGGTAGGTGACCAGGTGACGGAGGAGTCTGATCTGTAGGCCTGGTTCAGGTGGAGGGGCCTCGCGGTCGATGGGGCCCTGGAGGGCCAGGAGAACAGCGTAGCCCTCGGAGCCACCATGCTTAATCCTCCTGGTGACCTCGTCCAGCCTGGTCTGGTCCATCCTCAGTCGCTGGGCGATCTTCAGCTGGGTCAGTTTCCCCTTGGCCTGGTGGTCCTTCATGACAGAGTGGAAGAACCCGGAGCCTCCCTCCAGCAGGTGCATGTTAGTAGGGAAGCAGGAGTTCTTCAGGGCGAAGTGACCGTGCCAGGCTTTGGTGAGGGTGGCAGCATACTCTGACAGCGTACTGAGTGTCTTAGGGTCTTTATTAGGCGTGTCAGACAATGTGTGGTTGTTGTCGCTCACATTTCTGTGGTTGCGTTCCTTTTCCCTGTCCCCGCCGGTCTTCAGACCCCCACCCCGGTCCTCGTTGGAGTGGCGGCTGCTGTCGGGGCTCTGTCCCCTGGGCTCGGTGGTGGAGTCTGGGGCTCTGACCCTGGCTCTGTCTGGGCTGTCCTCTGGAGAGGCTGGTCCTCCTCCCCTCACCTTGGACCTGCCTCTCTCCTTCTCCTGAGAGGGCCTGTCTAGGGAGAGACTGCAGCGTCTCCGTCTCTCCCCCCCAGCCCGCGCTGCGTCCCTCTCCTTCAGCCAGCGCTCTCGGCTGCGGCTCCGGGCCGCTCGGTCCCCCCGCCCTCCACGGGATCCCCCAAATGCTTCACCCCCCCTACGCTCTAGGCTCTTGGTTGGGCTGGTGAACTCTCTGTCTCCCCTGTCCCTGTCCAGCAGAGCCCTCTCTCTCTCCCGCTGGGTGAACAGGGCGTGTGAGGGGGGCGAGCGGTCCCTGGCACGGAGCTCTCTCTCCAGGCTGCAGTCGCGGTGCCTCCCGCCATAACCCTCTGGCAGCAAGTCCAGGTGGGCAGGCAGGGGCACAGGGGGCTGGTACCCTGCTGGGTAGCTACGAGGCAGGGGCTCCTCCGCCTTGGCGAAGTCCACCCTCAGCCTCCGCTCTGGGCCTCCCAGGGGGAAACCTCTCATCTGGGCACAGGCGGCCTGTGAGGCGTCCAAGCTTTCATACTGAATATAGGCAAAATTGTCTCCTTTCACATAGTCTATGTTTCGGATGCTGCCGAAGCGGTCAAACTCACGGGCTAGTGTTGCTAGGGAGTTGGTAGGGCCGAGGCCACCTACCCAGAGTCTCGTGGTGGGGTTGGCTTTACCGTAGCCAATCTTCACCGGGTTCCCACCGATCACGCGGCCCTGCATGGTTATCTTAGCCCGGTGAGCCATGTCTAAGTTCTGGAACTTGAGGAAAGCGTAGGCTCCACCCTGACCGCGCGCCGGTCGTTTAATCACAACTTCCTCAATGATGCCGTACTTATCGAAGCCTCTCCTCAGCTCACCCTCGGTGACGTTGTGATCCAGGTTGCCAATGAACAGGTTCCTACACGCCCTCGCATCATCCTCTGGCTTTATGTCTTCGTGCTCGGGTACTGGCAGGCCGTATGGCCGCCCCCTCTCATCCAACATACCATAGTAATCTAAGATCCTCTCCCTCTCTCTGCTCAGTCCCAACCCCTCTACAGGGTAGTGTCTCAGTGCTCGGATGTCTCTGATACTGCTAACCCCTGCCCCTGGGGAGAGGGACCTCTGTCTATAAGGGGGATATGAGGCGCCATGAATGGGAATGTAGCTCACATCCGGCGGCGTGCAGCTGCGACGACGGACGTACATGGGCTCTACTTTAAGGGGGCGATCATACAGCACTAACCTGGTCTTGGCATGTCTGGCCTCCTTAGCGTCTTCCGGGTGACGGAAATTAACGTACGCAACACGGCCCAGCTCTGGAGTGTGAGAGAGTTTCACACTAACGTCCCCGAACTTTTTAAACTCGTGGAACAGTCCGTCTTCAACATGTTCGTCAGAAAGCACCGAGCCTAGATTGCTAATGAGCAACGATTTGTATTCCAGATTCCCCCCCGCTCCCCCCCGGGGGCCCAGTAGCTCGGTCACCGCTTTGCCTTTAGGCAGGGCGGCTGTTGTCCGGAGAGCGGGGCGGCCGATCAGACCGAGGTCGTGGTGTTGTTGTCGGTGGTGAAGTGGGTCTCCAGCGGCCCCGCGCTCCTCCCGAAGCCGCGTCTTTTCTCGTTCCCTGCTCCTGCTCCGAGCATGTTGCCTTCGGCTTTCAGCGAGCAGCAAGGCAAGAGGCGGGGGCGGTAGGTCCTCTCTCCGTGGCCCGTCTCGTTCCCGCTCTCTTTCCCGTATTCGTTTCGCTAAAGCCCGACTAGGACTGGAGTCCCTCCCGGCCTGTCGTTTCATTTTCAAACGATACCCAAACTTTTTAGCTAGGTAACGTTAGCTAGTTAGCCAGCCAGTGTCTGTAGAAACAATCCGGTCTGGAATACAATACCCCGATTTTTAATCAGACGTTGCAGATACGGACGATTTACTAACTTGTAACTAATGTCCGCAACGTTGAGACTTTGCATTTATAGTGAATTAAAAGGATAAACACATTTAAAAACATTATCAGAGAACCGACATCAACGCCGCCATCTTGGACAAAAGGAATGTGGCGTTCCGCCAATGGGAGGGGTTTGAGTCGACGTCGCGGGAGGGGTCGTGACGTGCATAGGACGTATATTCCCCCTAACCACGATTTTTGCAAATAATATGCGACACAAATTACATAATTAGGCAGGATCATGTAAATGTAAACTGTATCGTGGAAACGTATACGATGCCAAAATGAAATAAATGGTGCGTGTATTTCTAATGACAACAGTACATACACACTGCAAAATATGTTTCACATTGTCAACACGCAAACCTACTGGAATAGACTCGCAATCGGTGACATTGATTCAAAGAGAAAATCAGATAGCTCAGTAGAAATTTGACCCTGCATCCGAGGAAAAAGTTAGACGAAGTTCCTTATATTAGTCATACATTAATGACATACATGCCTCCCATTAGTGAAATATGTTTATGCAGTTCTTCCGAAGCTCCCTGTGCAGTCACATTCAGGAAAAAAAAAAAGCTGAGAGTCATAAACTTTGGTAATGTAGTGAAGCCAGATAATTCAGTTGGTGCACAGGTATTCATACAAAATTAGATATACATTTGATCATGGCACTTCTGACACTGGGTTTTCATATTTTAATGAAAAAGTAGAGCACAGTTGTAACAAACACTAGGTCTTACATGAAAGGTTCAGTGTGAAAGAACAGCACAAATTCCTTTCAAGTTTTGTCTTCTCATTTCTTTTCCCCTCCATCTTAAATTCTATTTCCATTCCGGGGTGGCCACCCTTATCGATAGAGGTTTAGGGACAGTATGGGTGCAGGTACTTGTTCCAGCCAAGCAGTGTCACACCACAGTATCACAACTCAAGGTCTCGATATGCAAACTGATTAGTAGAATCAGGAACTTTACTTCCTGCTTGCCTGGAATAAAATCCCTGCATCCACACTGGCTAGGACTCTCTGCCTAAAAGCTTGTCCACCCCTGTTCTATTTTATTAAACCGTTAATAATTAAGTCAAATAATAAAGTCTATCTCTTCAAAAAAAGAAACTAAAAAGGGCATGTACAGACTGTCGGGTGATTCATATACCGCACAGCGAACATTTCACACCACAAAAATACCCTCAGGGCCACCATGGCACCTAGTAACACAGTATCCCCCCCAAATGGCACCCTATTCCCTACTTAGTTCACTATTTCTGACCAGGACCCAGAGCTCTGGTCACAAGTAGTGCACTATATAGGAGAATAGGGTACTATTTGGGACACCGTGTGTCAGAGATGAAACGTGACCTAGGATCAGGTGGGTCCCACCATTCCTCATCCATTATGATGTAAAAAAGGCTAAACGGATCCTAGATCAGCACTCCTACTCCGAAACACTGAACACAAACCCAGGTCTGAATCCCCTCTTCCCCTCCATTTTGTTACAGATCAGTCCTTGCTTGGGCTGCGTTGGGGGCGTACTTGGGCATGAGTTCATTGATCTTGCGGATGAAGTCAGACTTTTCCACGCAGCCTTTACACGACTCTCCCCACTCCTCCAGGATCTTCTTTAAGTCCTTCACCTTCAGCTTCTTCAGGTCCACTGTGCTCAGATCCACCTGTTTGTCTGCAGGAAAGGGAGAGAAAAAAAGGGAGGTAAATTAGTGTAATGGAGTTGGATTCATAACCTCACTCCTCAGCTTTAAACCTCACCACCCACTACGCCAAACTGCTAGCTTTTCGGTGGTGTAACTGGCTAAGAGGGTTTCAGGAAGGTGGTCAAGCCTATGCGGCAGAGGATTCAAGATGGAGTAGCAGTAAACAAGCACAGTGACACCCGTTTGATATAAAAACCAATCAATAAAAAAAAAAAAAGGTCAAGAGACTGAACACTATTCTATGCTCCAATGTGATTTACTGACAACATGGGAGCATACAGAATGCAGAGGCATTCTCCACCTTCTATATAGAGCGAGAAGGATCACGTTTCACTGCCAGGGCAAACAGTCCCACACGAACCTCCACAGACAGGCCATGGATACGGTAGTGACGTTCAAAATAGGTCCTGGTCCGTTTGTGTACATACCGTAAATAGATTGTACAATATAGGTCCAAACCCTGCCTGCATACACCAGCGTGTTTAGACTATGAGCCACAAACAATTAGCCACTGGAATTGTGAATGCCGTAAAGAACAACATTGGCTAAACGTTTTGTAGTAGTCTCGAGACAAACTATGGGAAGTAACAATGGAGAAAACAGGTAATAGTAGAAATGTCCCATGTGGCTCAGTAGGTATAGCACAGTGTTTGTAATGCCAGAGTTGTGGGTTCGATTCCCACGGGGGACCTGGAAGAAAAATGTATACACTCAAGTCGCTCTGGATACAAACAATTTCTACACTGAACTAAAATATCAAATGCAACACGTTGTGTTGGTCCCATGTTTCAAGAGCTGAAATAAAATATCACTGAAATTGTTCCATATGCACAAAATGCTTATTTCTATCAAATTGTGCACAAATGTGTTTACATCCCTGTTAGTGAGCATTTCTCCTTTGTCAAGATAATCCATCCACCTGACAGGTGTGGCTGATCAAACAGCATGATCATTACACAGGTGCCCTTTGTGCTGGGGGAAATAAAAGGCCACTAAATGTGCAGTTTTGTCACACAACACAATGCCACAGATGTCTAAAGTTGGAGTGTGCAATTGTTGCTAGAGCATTGAATGTTCATTTCTCCAATAATACGTTCTAGGGAGGGGCTGTACAGTCATTGCTTTTGTCCAATCACAATGCAACTTAGGTTTTGGGTTACACAGCTACGAGGTGAAAAAGGCAATGCTTGTGGAATGTACAGTGTACAGTCGTTTTAGAGAATTTGGCAGTATGTCCAACCGGCCTCACGACCTCAGAACACGTGCATGGCGTTGTGTGGGCGAGCGGTTTGTTGATGTCAACGTTGTTAAACAGAGTCCCCCCTGGTCGCAGTGGGGTTATGGTATGGGCAGGCATAAGCTACGGACAATGAAGACAATTGCATTTTTTTAATAAAAAAAAAAATGGATGGCAATTTGAAAGCACAGAGATGCCGTAACAAGATCCTGAGGCCCATTCCCGTGCCATTCATCCACTGCCATCACCTCATGTTTCAGCATGATACTGCACTGCCCCATGTCACAAAGAACTGTACACAATTCCTGGAAGCTGAAAATGTCCCAGTTCTTCAAATGCCTGCATAGTAGCGGTTAGAGCATGGAGGCAGTAACAGAAAGATTGCTGGTTCGAATACCCAAGCCGCATACTAGGTAATGTGAGATGGGTCCACCTGGGAGGCAGGTAGCCTAGTGGTTCGAGCCTTGAGCCAGGTTTGATAACCCGCACAGACAAGGTGAAAAATCTGGTGATGTGCACTTAATCCTAATTTGCTACAGGGGCACTCTACTATGGCTGACCCTCTAAAATAACACTTCACTTATCCAGTGTATGTGACAAGACTTTGTTTTGTTTACCATATTTCAGTTCACAGATCTGACTGTCCTTCTTCTTTAGTTTCTCACAGATCTTGTCCACTGGTGTGTGGTAGCTCAGGGGCTTGGAGATTTCATTGAGGATTTTGGTGGCTGCATCATTTGTTCCACCAATGTAGTAACACTAGGGTACAGTAGGAAGAAAAAGAACAGCAATGAATCAACAAACCCAGTGGATAATCTGGATAGGACACAATGTAACTACTTAAATCACCTTCCATTAAACAAAACAAAAAAAGATTAGCCTAAATCACTCACAAAGCGGTTTTCCTTGCCCTTGGCATCTTTGCAGGTTTTGACGAGGTCCTTCTCGATGTCTGCACTGGTGAATTTAACATGATTGTCTTGCAATGACTGGTAGAACCGACCCAGGAAGCTCACACACACTGAAAGGCAAAATAACAAAGCAGCCAATCGGTACGATTGTAAAGTGGTGACACATCAGGACTTATGCATTACCTTATAGACTAGCTAAACTTATGATAAAAACATTTAATCTAATGTTAATCTATACCAGAAATACATAACTCCAGTTGTTGTGGACAAATGGGTGACCCAAGATTTAGGTCTACAAAACCTATGAATTAAGTTCTGGTCAGTCTGTTATGATGCATATGGATAAGCCTGCCCAAATCTACTTCAGTATAATCAGCCATCATATCTAAGATAAGAAAAATAACTTGATGAAGGACTCAAGAAGTACATTATCTCACCAACTGAAACCACATGCAGCAACATAACTGACTTGCCTGGTTAAATAAAGAAAAAGCATAAATATACATATATTTTTTAAAGAAATACTTGCCTGGGGCACAAGGCAAATCTTTAATGAGCAATTAGCGATATGACTCTTCATTGACAAGTACTAGCTAAGCTAGCCAGATACAGCAAACTACAACACTTTTAAAAACAAACACTTAAATTCAAGAGAACACATTGAAAATATATCTTAGCTTTTGTATCTATCAAGACAAAATCCATTGAATGAAGATTGTTGTACAGCTCCATGAATTATCAGTCATAGGGTTCACAACATACGTTGCCATAACACTTAGCTACTAATAGCTATATCCATAGTTACAGTGACGTGTGATATATATATATATATATAAAAAAAGACAAACCAACCCACCTTCACACTCCCCATCTTTCAAAGCGTC
Organism: Oncorhynchus masou masou; assembly: GCF_036934945.1. Taxonomy (NCBI): domain Eukaryota; kingdom Metazoa; phylum Chordata; class Actinopteri; order Salmoniformes; family Salmonidae; genus Oncorhynchus; species Oncorhynchus masou. The sequence goes on from NC_088217.1 coordinate 9,408,938, forward strand.
GCTACTACTCGGTACCAACGCTAGCGCCGCGAGGGCGACCGACAAACTACTCAAACACAACATTTTACGATGAATAACGTATTATATTTTTAGCTAGTTAAATGTAAACGTAACGATACAAAACTATTTAGCTACAAATGACAGCTACACATGAGCCTCCAGAGTCGACACCGGTAAAATGAGCACGCAATGTCCTGATTCTGCGAAGCTTCCTGCTAAACACGTAAACCTATGCAGGATTCCTATTGGTTCTCATTTTACTTTCTAGAACGCGATTGGTTTGTTTCCTGAAACGTTCCACGCACATTTTTCTGATTGGCTACGTGCTCTTCGTTCTGGGGACATCGTCCAGTTGGCGCCATACGATTGGATTAGAGCTCTGTATGTTAATTTAAAGCAGAGATCAATGTATAATGACGAGATGCTCATGTCTCCAGCCGAACAATAGGTGTCTTCCCAAAGGCGAAAAGGCAGACGAAAAGGTTCAAAATACGCCCATTGAAACGCATTGGTTTTATGTTGGACAGATTTTGACGAGAATGAAACCTTTCGTTTGACCTCTTCCTCTCTGTTGACGGTCAGAAAGTGACTGCTCTTTATTCATTGGGATAATGCTGCCTGTGTACATTTATAATATGATTTAATATAGGTAATATAATAGAAAGCATAATAATATGATCTCCTCTCTGGTTTAGGCTGTTTCACAAGATGTTGGTGTAAATAAGGCAACACATTTATGCTGCGTTCATGTACTAGTCGGAACTAGGTTGTAGTTGCGAACTGGTTGTCGTTAATCACGTGCCGCAGTCAACCAGTCAGCAAGTAAGACATTTCAGAGTTTTCCTGGTTCTGGCTAGCCATTGAACGCATCACAAGCTGTGTCTTCTTCCCTGTATCACCTACAGAACAGGGAAACCCGATTTTGATCAACTCCAATATCTACTGGGTGAAATTCCACAGTGTGCCATCACAGCAGAAAGATTTCTGACCTGTTTCCACAAGAAAAGGGCAACCAGTGAAGAACAAACACCATTATAAATACAACCCATATTTATGCTTATTTATTTTTCCTTTTATACTTTAACCATTTGTACATCTTTACAACACTCTATATATACACAATAAGACATTTGTAATGTCTTTATTCCTTTGGTACTGTTGTGAGTGTAATGTTTACTGTTCATTTTATTGTTTATATCATTTTTGTTTATTATCTACCTCATTTGCTTTGGCAATGTTAACATATGTTTCCCATTCCAATAAAGCCCTTTGAATTGAATTGACAAGGAGCGAGATGTTTCACCGGATGTATACATCTGAAGAGTCCGGTTTGATTTCCACTCCCCACCAAATATGGTGAGGAGAGGAAAACCAGTGGCCGGCAGCGGGAGAGTTCGAAGCGACATGGAACTGGGCCGACATTCTGCAATATTTGTCATAGATGAAACATCTGATATCAATACAGTTTTCTGTTCCGAAAACAATCATCCTTTGCTGAACAGATTGGACTAAGTTTTGTAGACTTTACCCTTTGCCAGTATCTAAAGTTGTTTAGTCGTGCGAGGGCGAATTGAGTCATTGCACACTCGCACTTCTAACGAAAATATACAAAAGGCTTGCTGGAACGTGCCAATAGGATCTCGCTAACTCGTGCCTGGCTCTTCTCACCTCCTTGCCTCCACTATGATTCATTTGCTCCCATCCTGAGTGTTGTAGAAATCTGTGGTGGTACTTAACAGCATATCAAATTACCTTAGCAATTTAGAAGTTTAGCCAAAGAACCCCAAACAAGAGTAGTTGTGAATTGTATTTATTTTACCTTTAACCAGGCAAGTCAGTTAAGAAGATATTCTTATTTTCAATGACGGCCTAGTGGGTTAACTGCCTGTTCGGGCCTGTTCGGGGCAGAATGACAGATTTGTACCTTGTCAGCTCGGGGGTTCTGGTTACTAGTCCACCACTCTAACCACTAGGCTACCCTGCCACCCCATGATGTTGAATCAGATGAAAATATACATTCACAGTATAAGCAAATGCTAGGATAATGACCGAGTTGTGTATTTTCCCATCACTATAGCAACTGATAAATAATGACAAGTTGGAAGCAGCAGTGAGTCAATAAAACATGATATTTAATGTTAGCCATTAATAATAATTAATAAATTCCACATCACAGTAGTTGAAGTGAGTAGGAAAAAAGTGTGTATGTATTTACATCTAAAATCCACATCACAGTTGATTCATGCTAACACAATATATACAATAAATTACTTTTAGAGTCATGAAAGGTTTTGTATTCCGTAAGAGTGACAGTAGTAGAACGTATCTCGCCAACTGTCCAGAATTGATGCAAAACACACAAAATAATCATCAAAAATAATTAGGCAAAGTGAAATAAGTCACGTTTTTTGTCTGTTTTTGTCTAGTTTTTTTCTATGTTTTAAAAACACATATTACATCAGAAAGTACAAGGCAGACAATTAATAATCACAATCTTTACATGGTTTGCCCTTTTGTAGCCTTATAAATACACCGTGTTGTCATGGTTATTTAAAGATAATAGAGAAGAGCCTGACAAGGTGGTCTGGAGGTAAAGACCTGCAATGATTTCAGAAATGTTTTGCACCCCCCATTTGTATGCCTCATTTGCAACTTGTGCCGCCATTGTACCCCCCAACCTAGATCCTACTGCAGTTTTCTATATTTACAAAGAACGACTGAAAAAATAGACACTTTCATGAGTTCCTATTCAACTGTCTCCATTTCTTTTATTTTTTTTAATTTAACCTTTATTTTACATTGGCCCTGACTTGCCACAAAGTAAGACTGAACAACCATTTATTCATATTAAATTATAGGCTACACATAATCAAATACTCTGTACCCAGTTCCCAGAAACAGTGTGTCATTCTGCTGGATATACTCAATATACGAGACACAAATCAATTGTAATGTGTGTGTTTGAAACTTAAGTGTGTATGGAATAATTGTTTTGAGTAGACAATAATGGAATTTCTACTGAACAAAAAAATATAAATGCAACATGTAAAGTGTTGGTCCCATGTTTCATGAGCTGAAATAAAACATCCTAGACATTTTTGCATACGCACAATAAGCTGATTTCTCTAATTTTGTTCACAAATTTGTTAACATCCATGTTTGTGAGCATTTCTCCTTTGCCAAGATAATCCATCCACCTGACAGGTGTGGCATATCAAGAAGCTGATTAAACAGCATGGTCATTACACAGGTGCCAAGCTGCCTCCCCTGTTGTTGAGGAGTATTTCTGTCTGTAATAAAGCCATTTTGTGGGGGAAAACTTATTTTGATTGGCTTGGCCTGGTTCCCCAGTGGGAGGGTCTGACTGCCAAGTGGGTGGGCCTATGTCCTCCCAGGCCCACCCATGGCTGCACCCCTGCCCAGTCATCTAAACTCCATAGATTAGGGCCTAATGAGTTTAAGTTGACAGATTTCCTTGTATGAACTGTAACGCAGCAAAATCTTTGAAATCGTTGCATGTTGCATTCATATTTTTGTTCAGTATATATATATATATATATATATATATATAT
>NC_088217.1:9415009-9485009 GCF_036934945.1 Oncorhynchus masou masou
CTGCTCCTAGCATGCGTCAGCTCGTCCAGTACTAGCCAGGGTTAAATCACTTATTTCACAGAATGGAACATGCACACATAAAAGTACCAAATAAAAAACTAAACAAATCACACAATCATAATAATCATTTTTTTCTATAAATATCATCCATCTAAATTATGTTATTCCAATGTTCATGTCTTCCCAGATACAAGTGCACATCACTAAGCAGCTACAGAGGCTTTAATGCCCTCATCTTATCTTGCATATTGTTCTGTTTTTACATAGTCATCATCAAGTTATCAATTCTCCTCAGTCAATCCGTGATATAGGGATTAATGTATAAATCATCTAATATTAATATACTATATATAATTATTTAACTACACATAATAATAAACTTGCAAATTTTTTCATCTCCTCTAAAAATATACTTTTCTTTGTACTGTAGTGCGTAACATACTGCCAACTGAACAGAAAATAAACTTTTAATAAACCAACCAACACAAAATAAAGACTTGAGCAGCCTCTAAGACTGCAACGTGACATCTTTGAAATGGCTTGCATTCATCAGCCAGGCAGTTATTCCCAGTTATTATATAGCATAATGGACAATATGCCTTTCTAGTGGCTGAGTGATCTGGCTGTGGCAGTGCACAACTATAAAAGAGGACGACTGTGTAATGAAGCATGACAACACTATTTAAGCCTCTTACTGTCTGTCTGTCGAGGCAATTCCTCCTCCTCGTAAGGAGGAGGAAGTGTGTGTTTATCAAGAGGCGTGATCTGTTCTGATCTCTCTCTCTCTCTCTCTCTCCTCTCTCTCTCTCGCTCTCCCTCTCTCCCTCTTTCTCCCTCTCTCTCCCTCTCTCTCTCGCTCTCCCTCCCTCTCTCTCTCTCTCCCTCTCTCTCTCTCTCTCTCTCTCTCAGCTAGTTGCATCGCTGAGTTTATAATTATTTTTAAACCAATACCACTTTAGTGCCCTATAAAAGGTAAGTTAATTAATAAACAATCATAATATAAAGACTACCACACCTCAACAATAATACTAATCTATCCGAAGCCCAATACAACCCAAAAGTCTACTTAACCCATCTTCATTTCTTCATACAATACAAGTGTGAGTAGAATAACACTAGTGGGTTTGGGTGCTGCTAAGTGCTAAAGTGCTGCTTCTCTAAAACTGAAAAAGGTCATAGGTCATGGTCTAGCAAGCTTTACTCTTATCACAGCTTTGCTTCAATTAACTAAATTAATTAAATGTCTGGTAATTGGTTCATAAATCCATGTTTTCCCTTTGTGCAATGATTTGGAACCTGCATGTGGACCTGAACTATCAATAAATTAGAATTACTGTACAGATTCAAATGTTACCAAAATGTCTGTGTAAGTAATGCGTGAGACAATTTTTAGAGAAAGGACATTAAAATAAGCACTCAAATGAAAAGACTGAGCCCCATACCACACACACACACACACACACACACACACACACACACACACACACACACACACACACACACACACACACACACACACACACACACACACACACACACGTTGGTTGTTTAGCAACAAAAGCGATTTGTGCGTAACTATGGGGCAAAACAGACGGGGTTGGCTTAAATTGTTAACAACATGTAAACTACAGTGAGCTCCAAAAGAATTAGGGGTGTGACATTTGTTGTTGTTGTTTTGGTTCTGTACTCCAGCACTTTGGATTTAAAATGATACAATGACCATGAGGTTAAAGTGCAGACTGTCAGCTTTAAATTGAGGGTATTTTCATCCATATCGGTTGAACCGTTTTACAAATTACAGCAGTTTTTGTACATAGTTCCCCCCCCATTTTAGTGGACCGAAAGTATTGGGACAAATTCACTTATATGTGTATTGATTGAAGTAGTCCAAAGTTTAATATTCGTATAGAAATGAATGGTAAATGATGTATTGTGTCATTTTGGAGTCACACATTGTAAATAAGAATAGATTGTTTCTAAACACTTCTATATTCATGTGGATGTTACCATAATTATGAACAGTCCTGAATTAATCTAGAATTTGATCTTTATTTAACCTTTATTTAATTAGGCAAATCAGTTAAGAGCACATTCTTATTTTGCTGGCACCAAAATAAAAAAATAAAACAAATATCAACAGGAGACGGCCTGTGATCAGACCATCATCTAATAGGCCTTCATAGAACTCTTGCAGGATTTCCACGTGGATGGGGATATTGGTAATTTAATCAAAGTCTATTGGATGACAATTTGTTCTTAACTATGACAAAATAATTAATTATTGACTATTTTCTGCACAACATTTTTTATTTAAATTGTATTTTATTTAACCTTGATTTAACAAGGCAAGTCAGTTAAGAACAAATTCTTATTTTACAATCACCATTACAATAACAGGGGAGGTTAGGCGGGTGTGGTGGTGGTGGTGGGTGGGTGATATTTGTGCATCTGTAACTTTCTCACTTATCATTATTCACGATTCATTCAGGATTATCCGTAATCATGGTCGAATCCACATTAATGTAGAAGTGTTTAGAAACATATTCTATTCTTATTTACAATAAAACACAACATATTATTTACCATTCATTTATATTGGGCACAAAATAATCTGAAACACAACCAAAACAAACAGCTGATGCATTCAGCAAATTTGTCACAAGCTTGATGTAACCATTGTGTGCTAGGAATATGGGACGAAATACTGAACTTGTTACTACTTTAATAAATATATGTGAATTTGTCCCAATACTTTCAGTCCCTTAAAATGGGGAGATTGTGTACATTGAGTGCTGTAAGCACGGTTTACTTTAACCTCATAGTCATTGTATTATTTTAAATTCAAAGTGCTGGACCACAGAGCCAAAACAACAAAAAACGTGTCACTGTCCCAATGGGCATGCCTCGACCAACCATGCCTCGACCAACCAAGTGCCAGTTCAGGAGAATGTAACATTACAGAACATTCAGATAGAAATATATTTAATGTAGAACATATATGATTGTCTGTCAGAAAGAATAAGGGGAAATCATGTGTGTCCGCTCTATCTAATCTATTTCTATCTGGAACGTTCAGAATGTTTCACATCACTGTCTGAATACGCCCCCAGGCCTCCTCTTCACTCTTCGGCGATGCCGTGCTCCCACGCCACTTTGGCCTGCTCTTCCTTAGAGGTGATGAGAGGCTGAGAGATCTTGCGTGGCATGGGCATAGGCCTGGCTGGTATACACCCCTCCTCCTCAGGAATACACCCCTCTCTCAGGTGGGGCTTGGGGGGCAGGGCAGGCGGAGGCTGGTGGCGGTAGTGGGGCAGGTTCTGGATGTTAAGGGTATGGGCCTCTGGGAGGACGGGGCTGATTGGAACCACGATATTGGTGATGAGTGGGGTGATCACCCCAGGAGAGGAGTGGCTACGACAGGGAGGGGGCTTGGAGCCATCCAGGATCTCTGACTCAGAGACACTGTAGCGCACAGGCAGGTAGGAACCAGCGGGGGAGTCCATGCCCAGGTCCTCTCCGTCCGTGGCCCAGGTAGAGTGTGCCATGCTGGGGGTGACGGAGACAGTGTCCAGGGCATCTGCTGGGTGTCTGGTTGTTCCGTGGGACTCGGTGGAACATGAATGGCCCATGAAGTTGCTCTCGCTCAGGGAGGAGACGCCGGAGGAGGCGCTACCAGAGAGGGTAGAGTTACTGCCATCCAGGCCGGACTGGGACTGGGGACTGGTGGGCGAGGCAGGTATAGGGTGCAAGGCTGACTGTGGAGGAAAACAATGGGGCAAAGGGTTACTCTTATAGATACATGACAGACATACTGATTTGCATTGCCCATTTGTTGTGTGGAGTAAAAACAAGATGAAAACAACCAAGCACAGATATAAAGCAAACAAAAGCTAAACTCAAAGACCAATGTGTCAAGGAGGTGGTTGATGACGTAGCAGGTTGCAGCGTGGGAGGCACAGCTTGTCCCATGAATTAATCATATAAAATTGAGGATTCGCTGATAACTGCGAAAACAAACATTCTGGATAACATAGAGAACCTTGAACTATTTATGGATCAACATTTTTGGTATGCTCCAATAAGAATCAGATATAATCGAAGCGAACAAGAGAAGAGCTTTCCTCGGGCTCTGAGAGAGAAACTGATGGGAAGCAGCTGTCTAACATTCCAAATGTAACATTGTAGGGGAAGGTTTTTATAACTTACAAGTATGAGCGAGAAGTTTAAAACAACTGGATATATTGCCTGCGCTAAAGGGGAAGGTTGAGGCCTTAAAAACAGGAATGGATTACAGTAATAAAATGGAAGAAATATGAGTGGAAAACACAATATACAGTGCCTTGCGAAAGTATTCGGCCCCCTTGAACTTTGCGACCTTTTGACACATTTCAGGCTTCAAACATAAAGATATAAAACTGTATTTTTTTGTGAAGAATCAACAACAAGTGGGACACAATCATGAAGTGGAACGACATTTATTGGATATTTCAAACTTTTTTAACAAATAAAAAACTGAAAAATTGGGCGTGCAAAATTATTCAGCCCCCTTAAGTTAATACTTTGTAGCGCCACCTTTTGCTGTGATTACAGCTGTAAGTCGCTTGGGTTATGTCTCTATCAGTTTTGCACATCGAGAGACTGAAATATTTTCCATTCCTCCTTGCAAAACAGCTCGAGCTCAGTGAGTTTGGATAGAGAGCATTTGTGAACAGCAGTTTTCAGTTCTTTCCACAGATTCTCGATTGGATTCAGGTCTGGACTTTGACATTCTAACACCTGGATATGTTTATTTTTGAACCATTCCATTGTAGATTTTGCTTTATGTTTTGGATCATTGTCTTGTTGGAAGACAAATCTCCGTCCCAGTCTCAGGTCTTTTGCAGACTCCATCAGGTTTTCTTCCAGAATGGTCCTGTATTTGGCTCCATCCATCTTCCCATCAATTTTAACCATCTTCCCTGTCCCTGCTGAAGAAAAGCAGGCCCAAACCATGATGCTGCCACCACCATGTTTGACAGTGGAGATGGTGTGTTCAGGGTGATGAGTTGTGTTGCTTTTACGCCAAACATAACGTTTTGCATTGTTGCCAAAAGTTCAATTTTGGTTTCATCTGACCAGAGCACCTTCTTCCACATGTTTGGTGTGTCTCCCAGGTGGCTTGTGGCAAACTTTAAACAACACTTTTTATGGATATCTTTAAGAAATGGCTTTCTTCTTGCCACTCTTCCATAAAGGCCAGATTTGTGCAATATACGACTCATTGTTGTCCTATGGACAGAGTCTCCCACCTCAGCTGTAGATCTCTGCAGTTCATCCAGAGTGATCATGGGCCTCTTGGCTGCATCTCTGATCAGTCCTCTCCTTGTATGAGCTGAAAGTTTAGAGGGACGGCCAGGTCTTGGTAGATTTGCAGTGGTCTGATACTCCTTCCATTTCAATATTATCGCTTGCACAGTGCTCCTTGGGATGTTTAAAGCTTGGGAAATCTTTTTGTATCCAAATCCGGCTTTAAACTTCTTCACAACAGTATCTCGGAGCTGCCTGGTGTGTTCCTTGTTCTTTATGATGCTCTCTGCGCTTTTAACGGACCTGTGAGACTATCACAGTGCAGGTGCATTTATACGGAGACTTGATTACACACAGGTGGATTGTATTTATCATCATTAGTCATTTAGGTCAACATTGGATCATTCAGAGATCCTCACTGAACTTCTGGAGAGAGTTTGCTGCACTGAAAGTAAAGGGGCTGAATAATTTTGCACGCCCAATGTTTCAGTTTTTGATTTCTTAAAAAAGTTTGAAATATCCAATAAATGTCGTTCCACTTCATGATTGTGTCCCACTTGTTGTTGATTCTTCACAAAAAAATACAGTTTTATATCTTTATGTTTGAAGCCTGAAATGTGTCAAAAGGTCTCAAAGTTCAAGGGGACCGAATACTTTCGCAAGGCACTGTATGTGGAAAACAAGATATAAAAAAACTACAGAGGACTCCCTAAAAAAATACCGCGGACTCCCTAAAAAAACTACAGAGGACTCCCTAAAAAAACTACCACGAACTCCCTAAAAAAACTACCGCGGACTCCCTAAAAAACAATGAAAGCCAAATGACTTGTTCTAAACTGCAGATGTATGGAGAATAATATTGTTATAATGGGAATAATGGAGGAGAAAAACTAAAATAGACAACGGAGGAAAAAGTCAAGGTGTTCATGAAACGTAATCTCAAAATGACGGACGAGCAGGTGGAAACAATTGATTTTCAAAGGGCTCACTGTTTCAGTGGCAGAGCGGAGGGAAGGTCCTGTCCGATCGTAGCTATGCTAACTCACAACAACATGAAAATGGTCTTGTTACAACAGGATAGGGATCTGAAGCCTCCAGTCTCAGCCTCCAGTATTTATGCTGCAGTAGTTTATGTGTCGGGGGGCTAGGGTCAGTTTGTTATATCTGGAGTACTTCTCCTGTCCTATTCGGTGTCCTGTGTGCATTTAAGTGTGCTCTCTCTAATTCTCTCTTTCTCTCTCTCTCTCGGAGGACCTGAGCCCTTGAACCATGCCTCAGGACTACCTGACATGATGACTCCTTGCTGTCCCCAGTCCACCTGGCCGTGCTGCTGCTCCAGTTTCAACTGTTCTGCATTATTATTATTGGACCATGCTGGTCATTTATGAACATTTGAACATCTTGGCCATGTTCTGTTATAATCTCCACCCGGCATAGCCAGAAGAGGACTGGCCACCCCACATAGTCTGGTTCCTCTCTAGGTTTCTTCCTAGGTTTTGGCCTTTCTAGGGAGTTTTTCCTAGCCACCGTGCTTCTACACCTGCATTGGTTGCTGTTTGGGGTTTTAGGCTGGGTTTCTGTAGAGCACTTTGAGATATCAGCTGATGTACGAAGGGCTATATAAATACATTTGATTTGATTTGATTTTGATTTGAAGAACACCCTGCTCTCCAATAATGAACAATATCTCCATGAAATAGTACAGATGACATGCCCAGTACCCCACTTTCAAAAGGCTCCCAGGCAGAGAAGCAGAATGTTCGTCTAGTGGTCTAAGATTACAACGTGGGAGAATGCCAAGTGTGTGCAAAGCTGTCAACAAGGCAAAGGGTGGCTTCTTTGAAGAAACTAAAATATATTTTGATTTGTTGATGTCACGCCCTGGTCTTAGTATTTTGTGTTTTCTTTATCTATTTGGTCAGGCCAGGGTGTGACATGGGTTTTTGTATGTGGTGTGTTTTGTCTTGGGGTTTTTTCACAGGTATTGGGATTGTAGCTTAGTGGGGTGTTCTAGGTTAGTCTATGGCTGTCTGAAGTGGTTCTCAATCAGAGGCAGGTGTTTATCGTTGTCCCTGATTAGGAACCATATTTAGGCAGCCATATTCTTTGAGTGTTTGGTGGGTGATTGTCCTTATTTCTGTTGTGTGTTAGTTTGCACCAGTTTAGGCTGTTTCGGGTTTCGTGTTACGTTTGTTGTTTTTCGTATTGACTTGTGTTTTTCCTTGTTTCATTAAAATATGAATCACAATAGCCACGCCGCATTTTGGTCCGACTCTCTTTCACTAGAAATCTGTGACAGTTGAACATTTTTTTTTTTGGTTACTACTTGATTCCATATGTGTTATTTCATAGTTTTGATGTCTTCACTATTATTCTACAATGTAGAAAATAATAGAAATATAGAAAAACCCTGGAATGTGTAGATGTGCCCAAACTTTTGACTGGTATTGTATATGTAAAATGGTGGATGGGTTCATAAAAATAAATAAAAAGACGAATGTGTCAAAATACACAATCACACATACAATACATTCCATACACAGTCACATATACAATACATTCCATACACAATCACACATACAATACGCAATCACACATACAATACATACACAGTCACACATACAATACAATACATACACAGTCACACATACAATACAATACATACACAGTCACACATACAATACATTACATACACAATCACACATACAATACACAATCACACATACAATACATTCCATACACAATCACACATTCCATACACAATCACACATACAATACACAATCACACATACAATACATTACATACACAGTCACACATACAATACATTACATACACAGTCACACATACAATACATTCCATACACAATCACACATACAATACATTACATACACAGTCACACATACAATACATTACATACACAGTCACACACGGAGCAACAAGCATCTCTACAGTTTTACAATACTCTACAGCCTAGTGTCCCGTTAGCCCTGCTCACTGATACTGAAGGTCTGAGAGGTGACTGGAGTAGAGGGGGGAACAGACCAGGCCAGACAAAACAGGACCAGACAAAACGGGGCCAGACAAAACTGGAACAGGACAAAACTGGGCCAGATATGGGTTCAAATACTATATGGGAAATATGCTTTATCTGTGCTTGATTGAGACCAAAACTCATTAAAAAAAATGGTTAAACTTTATTTACACCAAAGAAAACAAGTGATAAACAACAATACAGATAGAAACACATACTGATAATAGAAAGGATGTGTAGGTTGGAAGCCCGAGGGCTGATATGAAAACTATACACACTACATGAGTAAGAGACCAAAACTGAAAACATTTGGCAATCTCAAACTTCAGTCAGGCTAAAGCAAAATCCTCAAAAGGTTTTGAATATAGTACTTGAACCCAGGTCTGGACTGAACAGGTCAGGACGGGAGGCTACACTAGGCCAGGGCGGGTCAGGGAGGAGGGTACCTTTCGTAAAGAGGAGCGCGCAGGGAGAGCTGGAGGGAGGTCGCTGTTCTGGTGGTGGAAAGCATCAAAGTGCATGGAGAAGTGTCCTATAGAGGGAGACACACAGCAGGACAGAACAACGGATTGGTTGGTTGGAAAAATACAGAAATAACCATAGAGAGAGGGGGGTGGGGTGGTGGTGGTGGGGATAGGATCAGGGTTGATGGGTAGATGGTGGGGATAGGATCAGGGTTGGGGGGTAGATGGTGGGGATAGGATCAGGGTTGGGGGTAGATGGTAGCGATAGGATCAGGGTTGGGGGTAGATGGTAGCGATAGGATCAGGGTTGGGGGTAGATGGTAGCGATAGGATCAGGGTTGGGGGGTAGATGGTAGGGATAGGATCAGGGTTGGTGGGTAGATGGTAGCGATAGGATCAGGGTTGGGGGGTAGATGGTAGGGATAGGATCAGGGTTGGGGGGTAGATGGTGGGGATAGGATCAGGGTTGGGGGGTAGATGGTAGCGATAGGATCAGGGTTGGGGGTAGATGGTGGGGATAGGATCAGGGTTGGGGGGTAGATGGTACCGATAGGATCAGGGTTGGGGGTAGATGGTAGGGATAGGATCAGGGTTGGGGGGTAGATGGTAGCGATAGGATCAGGGTTGGGGGGTAGATGGTAGCGATAGGATCAGGGTTGGGGGGTAGATGGTAGGGATAGGATCAGGATTGGGGGGTAGATGGTGGGGATAGGATTAGGGTTGGGGGGTAGATGGTGGGGATAGGATCAGGGTTGGGGGTAGATGGTGGGGATAGGATCAGTGTTGGGGGGTAGATGGTGGGGATAGGATCAGTGTTGGGGGGTAGATGGTGGGGATAGGATCAGGGTTGGGGGGTAGATGGTGGGGATAGGATCAGGGTTGATGGTGGGGATAGGATCAGGGTTGGGGGGTAGATGGTAGCGATAGGATCAGGGTTGGGGGGTAGATGGTAGCAATAGGATCAGGGTTGGGGGGTAGATGGTAGCGATAGGATCAGGGTTGGGGGGTAGATGGTGGGGATAGGATCAGGGTTGATGGGTAGATGGTGGGGATAGGATCAGGGTTGGGGGGTAGATGGTGGGGATAGGATCAGGGTTGGGGGGTAGATGGTAGCGATAGGATCAGGTAGGATCAGGATTGGTGGGTAGATGGTGGGGATAGGATCAGGGTTGATGGGTAGATGGTGGGGATAGGATCAGGGTTGGGGGGTAGATGGTAGCGATAGGATCAGGGTTGGGGGGTAGATGGTGGGGATAGGATCAGGGTTGGGGGGTAGATGGTAGCGATAGGATCAGGTAGGATCAGGATTGGTGGGTAGATGGTGGGGATAGGATCAGGGTTGGGGGGTAGATGGTGGTGATAGGATCAGGGTTGGGGGTAGATGGTAGCGATAGGATCAGGGTTGGGGGGTAGATGGTGGGGATAGGATCAGGGTTGGGGGGTAGATGGTAGCGATAGGATCAGGGTTGGGGGGTAGATGGTGGGGATAGGATCAGGGTTGGGGGTAGATGGTGGGGATAGGATCAGGGTTGGGGGTAGATGGTGGGGATAGGATCAGGGTTGGGGGGTAGATGGTGGGGATAGGATCAGGGTTGGGGGGTAGATGGTGGGGATAGGATCAGGTAGGATCAGGGTTGGGGGTAGATGGTGGGGATAGGATCAGGGTTGGGGGGTAGATGGTGGGGATAGGATCAGGGTTGGGGGTAGATGGTGGGGATAGGATCAGGGTTGGGGGTAGATGGTGGGGATAGGATCAGGGTTGATGGGTAGATGGTGGGGATAGGATCAGGGTTGGGGGTAGATGGTGGGGATAGGATCAGGGTTGGGGGGGTAGATGGTGGGGATAGGATCAGGGTTGGGGGGTAGATGGTGGGGATAGGATCAGGGTTGATGGGTAGATGGTGGGGATAGGATCAGGGTTGGGGGGTAGATGGTGGGGATAGGATCAGGGTTGATGGGTAGATGGTGGGGATAGGATCAGGGTTGGGGGGTAGATGGTGGGGATAGGATCAGGGTTGGGAGGGTAGATGGTGGGGATAGGATCAGGGTTGATGGGTAGATGGTGGGGATAGGATCAGGGTTGGGGGTAGATGGTGGGGATAGGATCAGGGTTGGGGGTAGATGGTGGGGATAGGATCAGGGTTGGGGGGTAGATGGTGGGGATAGGATCAGGGTTGGGGGGTAGATGGTGGGGATAGGATCAGGGTTGATGGGTAGATGGTGGGGATAGGATCAGGGTTGGGGGGTAGATGGTGGGGATAGGATCAGGGTTGGGGGGGTAGATGGTGGGGATAGGATCAGGGTTGGGGGGTAGATGGTGGGGATAGGATCAGGGTTGATGGGTAGATGGTGGGGATAGGATCGGGGTTGGGGGGTAAGATGGTGGGGATAGGAACGGGGTTGGGGGGTAGATGGTGGGGAAAGGATCAGGGTTGGGGGTAGATGGTGGGGATAGGATCAGGGTTGGGGGTAGATGGTGGGGATAGGATCAGGGTTGGGGGGTAGATGGTGGGGATAGGATCAGGGTTGGGGGTAGATGGTGGGGATAGGATCAGGGTTGGGGGGTAGATGGTGGGGATAGGATCAGGGTTGGGGGGTAGATGGTGGGGATAGGATCAGGGTTGGGGGGTAGATGGTGGGGATAGGATCAGGGTTGGGGGGTAAATGGTGGGGATAGGATCAGGGTTGGGGGGTAGATGGTGGGGATAGGATCAGGGTTGATGGGTAGATGGTGGGGATAGGATCAGGGTTGGGGGGTAGATGGTGGGGATAGGATCAGGGTTGGGGGGTAGATGGTAGCGATAGGATCAGGGTTGGGGGGTAGATGGTGGGGATAGGATCAGGGTTGGGGGGTAGATGGTAGCGATAGGATCAGGTAGGATCAGGATTGGTGGGTAGATGGTGGGGATAGGATCAGGGTTGGGGGGTAGATGGTGGGGATAGGATCAGGGTTGGGGGGGTAGATGGTAGCGATAGGATCAGGGTTGGGGGGTAGATGGTGGGGATAGGATCAGGGTTGGGCGGTAGATGGTGGGGATAGGATCAGGGTTGGGGGGTAGATGGTGGGGATAGGATCAGGGTTGGGGGGTAGATGGTGGGGATAGGATCAGGGTTGATGGGTAGATGGTGGGGATAGGATCAGGGTTGGGGGGTAGATGGTGGGGATAGGATCAGGGTTGGGGGGTAGATGGTGGGGATAGGATCAGGGTTGGGGGTAGATGGTGGGGATAGGATCAGGGTTGATGGGTAGATGGTGGGGATAGGATCGGGGTTGGGGGGGTAGATGGTGGGGATAGGATCGGGGTTGGGGGGTAGATGGTGGGGATAGGATCAGGGTTGGGGGGTAGATGGTGGGGATAGGATCAGGGTTGGGGGGTAGATGGTGGGGATAGGATCAGGGTTGGGGGTAGATGGTGGGGATAGGATCAGTGTTGGGGGGTAGATGGTAGCGATAGGATCAGGTAGGATCAGGATTGGTGGGGTAGATGGTGGGGATAGGATCAGGGTTGGGGGGTAGATGGTGGGGATAGGATCAGGGTTGGGGGGTAGATGGTAGCGACAGGATCAGGGTTGGGGGGTAGATGGTGGGGATAGGATCAGTGTTGGGGGGTAGATGGTAGCGATAGGATCAGGTAGGATCAGGATTGGTGGATAGATGGTGGGGATAGGATCAGGGTTGGGGGGTAGATGGTGGGGATAGGATCAGGGTTGGGGGTAGATGGTGGGGATAGGATCAGGTAGGATCAGGGTTGGGGGGTAGATGGTGGGGATAGGATCAGGGTTGGGGGGTAGATGGTGGGGATAGGATCAGGTAGGATCAGGGTTGGGGGGTAGATGGTGGGGATAGGATCAGGGTTGGGGGGTAGATGGTGGGGATAGGATCAGGTAGGATCAGGGTTGGGGGGTAGATGGTGGGGATAGGATCAGGGTTGGGGGGTAGATGGTGGGGATAGCATCAGGGTTGGGGGTAGATGGTGGGGATAGGATCAGGGTTGGGGGGTAGATGGTGGGGATAGGATCAGGTAGGATCAGGGTTGGGGGTAGATGGTGGGGATAGGATCAGGGTTGGGGGGTAGATGGTGGGGATAGGATCAGGTAGGATCAGGGTTGGGGGGTAGATGGTAGCGATAGGATCAGGGTTGGGGGGTAGATGTTAGCGATGGGATCAGGGTTGGGGGGTAGATGGTGGGGATAGGATCAGGGTTGGGGGGTAGATGGTGGGGATAGGATCAGGGTTGGGGGGTAGATGGTAGCGATAGGATCAGGGTTGAGGGGTAGATGTTAGGGATAGGATCAGGGTTGGGGGGTAGATGGTGGGGATAGGATCAGGGTTGGGGGGTAGATGGTGGGGATAGAATCAGGTAGGATCAGGGTTAGAGGGTAGATGGTGGGGATAGGATCAGGGTTGGTGGGTAGATGGTAGCGATAGGATCAGGGTTGGTGGGTAGATGGTGGGAATAGAATCAGGTAGGACATGTGCATAGCGTTTAAATAGACTAATTATGCTAAATTAGCATTGTTGGCTAATTCACTTGCCGCTCATCATCAGCATCTACCAACCTTGCTGTACTACTGGACAGGATGAAACAGGACTGGTTGTCTATAAACGGTCATACAGGGATAAAGGAGAGCTACACTGACACTGAGATCAACGTTGGAAAGGGGTACAGTTGAATAACTCCTTGAGGATCGATTGGAATCAGATGTTCCCATAAAACAAACAAAAATGCCACCAAATTGCACTAAACTGCACCACCAACGCCAACCAGGGTTGGAGTCAATTGAATTCAATTGAATTCCGTTTAAATTCAATTCAAAACCATTTAAATTAATTTCAATTCCATTTAAATTCAATTCAAAACCATTTAAATTCAATTCAATTCCATTTAAATTCAATTCAATTCCATTTAAATTCAATTCAATTCCATTTAAATTCAATTCAATTCCATTTAAATTCAATTCAATTCCATTTAAATTCAGGAAGTACACTGACATTACAGTTGCAGTGGAATTGAAACAATATGCAATATTGTAAAGTGGCTGTTCCACTGGATGTCAGAAGGTGAATTCACCAATTTGTAAGTCGCTCTGGATAAGAGCGTCTGCTAAATGACTTAAATGTAAATGTAATATGCACCTGTGAGTGCTTTAAATATATATATATATATATATATATATATATATATATATATATATATATATATATATATATATATATATTTCTCCATTAATTTACCAGGTAAGTTGACTGAGAACACATTCTCATTTACAGCAACGACCTGGGGAATAGTTACAGGGGAGAGGAGGGGGATGAATGAGCCAATTGTAAACTGGGGATTATTAGGTGACTGTGATGGTTTGAGGGCCAGATTGGGAATTTAGCCAGGACACCGGGGTTAACACCCCTACTCTTACGATAAGTGCCATGGGATCTTTAATGACCTCAGAGAGGCATTGTGCTGATCACAAAGGTCATGTCATGGTTAACAACAGATGATTGTGGTTACCATGACATCACATACAGTAAATTACCACTTATACACAAACCAATTCTGACCCCAAAAAACACTGGACCATATTCCCAACATTAAGAAATAGTGGGAATACAATACATGATCAAAAGTATGTGGACACCGGAGCGTCGAACATCTCATTTCAAAATCATGGTCATTAATATAGAGTTGGTCCCCCCTTTTCTGCTATAATAGCCTCAACTCTTCTGGGAAGGCTTTCCACTAGATGTTGGAACATTGCTGCTATAACAGCATCCACTCTACTGTGAAGGCTTTCCACTAGATGGTGGAACATTGCTGCTATAAGAGCCTCTCCTCTTCTTGGAAGGCTTTCCACTAGATGGTGGAACATTGCTGCAGGGACTTGCTTCCATTCAGCCACAAAAGCATTAGTGAGGTCGGGCAAGGATGTTGGGCGATTAGGCCTGGCTCGCAGTCGGCATTTCAATTAATCCCAAAGGTGTTTGGTGGGGTTGAGGTCAGGGCTTCGTGCAGGCCAGTCAAGTTCTTCCACACCGATCTCGACAAACCATTTCTGTATGGACCTCGCTTTGTGCACGGGGGCATTATCATGCTGAAACAGGACATTTTTCCCACACTGTTCACACAAAGTTGGAACCCTAGAATGTATGCTGTAGCATTAAGATTTCCCTTCACTGGAACTAGGGGGCCTAGATGAACCATGAAAAACAGATCCAAATCATTAATCCTCCTCCACCAAACTTTACAGTTGGCACTCTGCATTGGGGCAGGTAGCATTCTCCTGGCATCCAGCCAAATCCAGATTTGTCCGTCGGACTGCAGATGGCGAAGCATGATTGATCACTCAAGATAACACGTTTCCACTGCTCCAGAGTCTTGGCATTGCACATGGTGATCTCAGGCTTGTGTGCAGCTGCTCGGCCATGGAAACCAATTTCATGTAGTTCCCGGCGAACAGCTCTTGTAGTGAGTGTTGCAAACGAGGACAGATAATTATTACACGCTACGTGTTCTGTGAGCTTGTGTGGCCTACCACTTTGCGGCTGATGTTGCACCTAGTCGTTTCCACTTCACAATACCAGTACTTACAATTGACAGTAGCAGCTCGAGCAGGGTAGAAATTTGACAAACTGACTTGTTGGAAAGGTGACATCATATCTCATGACGGTGCCACGTTGAAAGTCAACGAGCTCTTCAGTACTGGCAATTCTATGGCCAATGTTTGTCTATGGAGATTGCATGGCGGTGTGCTCGATTTTATACACCTGTCAGCAACGGGTGGTGGCTGAAATAGCGAAAATCCACTAATTTGACAGGGTGTCTTTTGTACTTTTGTATGCATAGCGATGATTGAAAAATATCTCAACAACCCTTTCATTAGTGTTCTGCCCCAGTGTAACTATATAATGGGTGTTGAATAAAGATATGCCGTGTGATGTGTGTAATTTCCTTCTTTATTCCAGTGTTTGTTGTTATCTATAGGGGTCTGGCATGCCAACGTAAGGCACAACACAACGCAAAAACACTCGACTGTATTCTGATAGAGATCAGTTGTTGGTCGAACCATCTGCCATCTGACCATGGGATGTGGTTCACCAAAAACCCCTCTGCTGCACATGTATTGTACTCACCGTGGGGCAGGCTGCGGGGCGGGACAGGCGGGGCCATCACACTCCCAACGTGGGCGGACAGGAACGGCAACACCTCTCTGGTACCACTGTCCAGACTCCAGCTGCTAGGAGTGGTCAGGACTGGAGAGGGAGAGAGGTTATGTCTATACTCCACTCTACTGTTCATACTAACAGTAAGTTGCTAGGAGTGGTCAGGACTGGAGAGGGAGAGAGGTTATGTCTATACTCCACTCTACTGTTCATACTAACAGTAAGTTACTAGGAGTGGTCAGGACTGGAGAGGGAGAGAGGTTATGTCTATACTCCACTCTACTGTTCATACTAACAGTAAGTTACTAGGAGTGGTCAGGACTGGAGAGGGAGAGAGGTTATGTCTATACTCCACTCTACTGTTCATACTAACAGTAAGTTACTAGGAGTGGTCAGGACTGGAGAGGGAGAGAGGTAATGTCTATACTCCACTCTACTGTTCATACTAACAGTAAGTTACTAGGAGTGGTCAGGACCAGAGAGGGAGAGAGGTTATGTCTATACTCCACTCTACTGTTCATACTAACAGTAAGTTACTAGGAGTGGTCAGGACTAGAGGGGACAGACCAGATATTAACACAACCTCTCTACTCTACACTCAGCAACAGTTCATTTGGCTATCTGATTCACAAGGTGTTTAATGTTTAATTAATGTAATAGTACCTTCAGTATTGGCAGATTCGTCATCATGAAGATTATCAGTGTAATCAACATCATCATCACTATAATCAACTTAATCATCATTACTGTTTTGATTTTTGCATGATTTAAGAAAGCAATGTTAGTTATATTAGTGTGGTCAATGTACTGAATTTGGGGGGGGGGTTCATATGTATCGTTCAAATGGTTTATGTTACCTTACAGGAACAACCAATTACACATCAGTATACCACACTAAGGGAGAACGACCAATTACACATCAGTATACCACACTAAGGGAGAACAACCAATTACACATCAGTATACCACACTAAGGGAGAACGACCAATTACACATCAGTATACCACACTAAGGGAGAACAACCAATTACACATCAGTATACCACACTAAGGGAGAACGACCAATTACACATCAGTATACCACACTAAGGGAGAACAACCAATTACACATCAGTATACCACACTAAGGGAGAACAACCAATTACACATCAGTATACCACACTAAGGGAGAACGACCAATTACACATCAGTATACCACACCGTAAGAGAGAACAACCAATTACACATCAGTATACCACACTAAGGGAGAAATGTACAAGAAAAGGGCTTTAGTTATAACAACAGGCTGGTGCTGACTGACGAAGCAGTTCACTACTAATGATCCACAGTGGGACATCTAAAGACAGAAGATGAAGTGGATTTTAAACTAGCTGAAGTATTAGGAGGATCTGTGAACGGACCACTAACTGGCTGAACAGATAAAACAGTGTACTAGCTTATGTTCTCAATGGGATTGAAAAAGACCAAAAACACGGGGTAAATTAGGACAGACTTCCAACCTTTTAACATACTGAGTCCAGGCAAAACAAGCTGTACTGGCCTGGTTACATATCCACCATACAGTAGTGAAAATACAGTTTGGGCATGGAGAACAGTATAGTTTGGGCATGGAGAACAGTATAGTTTGGGCATGGAGAACAGTATAGTTTGGGCATGGAGAACAGTATAGTTTGGGCATGGAGAACAGTATAGTTTGGGCATGGAGAACAGTATAGTTTGGGCATGGAGAACAGTATAGTTTGGGAGAACAGTATAGTTTGGGCATGGAGAACAGTATAGTTTGGGAGAACAGTATAGTTTGGGCATGGAGAACAGTATAGTTTGGGCATGGAGAACAGTATAGTTTGGGCATGGAGAACAGTATAGTTTGGGCATGGTGAACAGTATAGTTTGGGCATGGAGAACAGTATAGTTTGGGCATGGAGAACAGTATAGTTTGGGCATGGAGAACAGTATAGTTTGGGAGAACAGTATAGTTTGGGAGAACAGTATAGTTTGGGCATGGTGAACAGTATAGTTTGGGCATGGTGAACAGTATAGTTTGGGCATGGAGAACAGTATAGTTTGGGCATGGAGAACAGTATAGTTTGGGCATGGAGAACAGTATAGTTTGGGCATGGTGAACAGTATAGTTTGGGCATGGTGAACAGTATAGTTTGGGCATGGTGAACAGTATAGTTTGGGCATGGAGAACAGTATAGTTTGGGCATGGCGAACAGTATAGTTTGGGCATGGCGAACAGTATAGTTTGGGCA
Source organism: Oncorhynchus masou masou (assembly GCF_036934945.1). NCBI lineage: Eukaryota > Metazoa > Chordata > Actinopteri > Salmoniformes > Salmonidae > Oncorhynchus > Oncorhynchus masou. The sequence goes on from NC_088217.1 coordinate 9,433,202, forward strand.
TGGAGAACAGTATAGTTTGGGCATGGAGAACAGTATAGTTTGGGCATGGAGAACAGTATAGTTTGGGCATGGAGAACAGTATAGTTTGGGCATGGAGAACAGTATAGTTTGGGCATGGTGAACAGTATAGTTTGGGCATGGTGAACAGTATAGTTTGGGCATGGAGAACAGTATAGTTTGGGCATGGCGAACAGTATAGTTTGGGCATGGCGAACAGTATAGTTTGGGCATGGCGAACAGTATAGTTTGGGCATGGAGAACAGTATAGTTTGGGCATGGAGAACAGTATAGTTTGGGCATGGAGAACAGTATAGTTTGGGCATGGAGAACAGTATAGTTTGGGCATGGTGAACAGTATAGTTTGGGTGAACAGTATAGTTTGGGAGAACAGTATAGTTTGGGCATGGAGAACAGTATAGTTTGGGAGAACAGTATAGTTTGGGCATGGAGAACAGTATAGTTTGGGCATGGTGGACAGTATAGTTTGGGCATGGCGAACAGTATAGTTTGGGCATGGCGAACAGTATAGTTTGGGCATGGCGAACAGTATAGTTTGGGCATGGAGAACAGTATAGTTTGGGCATGGAGAACAGTATAGTTTGGGCATGGTGAACAGTATAGTTTGGGCATGGAGAACAGTATAGTTTGGGCATGGAGAACAGTATAGTTTGGGCATGGAGAACAGTATAGTTTGGGCATGGAGAACAGTATAGTTTGGGCATGGAGAACAGTATAGTTTGGGCATGGAGAACAGTATAGTTTGGGCATGGAGAACAGTATAGTTTGGGCATGGAGAACAGTATAGTTTGGGCATGGCGAACAGTATAGTTTGGGCATGGAGAACAGTATAGTTTGGGCATGGCGAACAGTATAGTTTGGGCATGGAGAACAGTATAGTTTGGGCATGGAGAACAGTATAGTTTGGGCATGGAGAACAGTATAGTTTGGGCATGGAGAACAGTATAGTTTGGGCATGGAGAACAGTATAGTTTGGGCATGGAGAACAGTATAGTTTGGGCATGGAGAACAGTATAGTTTGGGCATGGAGAACAGTATAGTTTGGGCATGGAGAACAGTATAGTTTGGGCATGGAGAACAGTATAGTTTGGGCATGGAGAACAGTATAGTTTGGGCATGGAGAACAGTATAGATTGGGCATGGAGAACAGTATAGTTTGGGCATGGAGAACAGTATAGTTTGGGCATGGAGAACAGTATAGTTTGGGCATGGAGAACAGTATAGTTTGGGAGAACAGTATAGTTTGGGCATGGAGAACAGTATAGTTTGGGAGAACAGTATAGTTTGGGCATGGAGAACAGTATAGTTTGGGAGAACAGTATAGTTTGGGCATGGAGAACAGTATAGTTTGGGCATGGAGAACAGTATAGTTTGGGCATGGAGAACAGTATAGTTTGGGCATGGTGAACAGTATAGTTTGGGCATGGAGAACAGTATAGTTTGGGCATGGAGAACAGTATAGTTTGGGAGAACAGTATAGTTTGGGCATGGTGAACAGTATAGTTTGGGCATGGAGAACAGTATAGTTTGGGCATGGAGAACAGTATAGTTTGGGCATGGAGAACAGTATAGTTTGGGCATGGTGAACAGTATAGTTTGGGCATGGTGAACAGTATAGTTTGGGCATGGTGAACAGTATAGTTTGGGCATGGAGAACAGTATAGTTTGGGCATGGTGAACAGTATAGTTTGGGCATGGCGAACAGTATAGTTTGGGCATGGAGAACAGTATAGTTTGGGCATGGAGAACAGTATAGTTTGGGCATGGAGAACAGTATAGTTTGGGCATGGAGAACAGTATAGTTTGGGCATGGAGAACAGTATAGTTTGGGCATGGAGAACAGTATAGTTTGGGCATGGAGAACAGTATAGTTTGGGCATGGCGAACAGTATAGTTTGGGCATGGAGAACAGTATAGTTTGGGCATGGTGAACAGTATAGTTTGGGCATGGAGAACAGTATAGTTTGGGCATGGAGAACAGTATAGTTTGGGCATGGAGAACAGTATAGTTTGGGCATGGAGAACAGTATAGTTTGGGCATGGAGAACAGTATAGTTTGGGCATGGAGAACAGTATAGTTTGGGCATGGAGAACAGTATAGTTTGGGCATGGAGAACAGTATAGTTTGGGCATGGAGAACAGTATAGTTTGGGCATGGAGAACAGTATAGTTTGGGCATGGAGAACAGTATAGTTTGGGCATGGTGAACAGTATAGTTTGGGCATGGAGAACAGTATAGTTTGGGCATGGAGAACAGTATAGTTTGGGCATGGTGAACAGTATAGTTTGGGAGAACAGTATAGTTTGGGCATGGAGAACAGTATAGTTTGGGAGAACAGTATAGTTTGGGCATGGAGAACAGTATAGTTTGGGCATGGAGAACAGTATAGTTTGGGCATGGAGAACAGTATAGTTTGGGCATGGAGAACAGTATAGTTTGGGCATGGAGAACAGTATAGTTTGGGCATGGTGAACAGTATAGTTTGGGCATGGAGAACAGTATAGTTTGGGCATGGAGAACAGTATAGTTTGGGCATGGAGAACAGTATAGTTTGGGCATGGAGAACAGTATAGTTTGGGCATGGAGAACAGTATAGTTTGGGCATGGAGAACAGTATAGTTTGGGCATGGAGAACAGTATAGTTTGGGCATGGCGAACAGTATAGTTTGGGCATGGAGAACAGTATAGTTTGGGCATGGTGAACAGTATAGTTTGGGCATGGAGAACAGTATAGTTTGGGCATGGAGAACAGTATAGTTTGGGCATGGAGAACAGTATAGTTTGGGCATGGAGAACAGTATAGTTTGGGCATGGAGAACAGTATAGTTTGGGCATGGAGAACAGTATAGTTTGGGCATGGAGAACAGTATAGTTTGGGCATGGAGAACAGTATAGTTTGGGCATGGAGAACAGTATAGTTTGGGCATGGTGAACAGTATAGTTTGGGCATGGAGAACAGTATAGTTTGGGCATGGAGAACAGTATAGTTTGGGCATGGTGAACAGTATAGTTTGGGAGAACAGTATAGTTTGGGCATGGAGAACAGTATAGTTTGGGAGAACAGTATAGTTTGGGCATGGAGAACAGTATAGTTTGGGCATGGAGAACAGTATAGTTTGGGCATGGAGAACAGTATAGTTTGGGCATGGAGAACAGTATAGTTTGGGCATGGTGAACAGTATAGTTTGGGCATGGAGAACAGTATAGTTTGGGCATGGAGAACAGTATAGTTTGGGCATGGTGAACAGTATAGTTTGGGAGAACAGTATAGTTTGGGCATGGAGAACAGTATAGTTTGGGAGAACAGTATAGTTTGGGCATGGTGGACAGTATAGTTTGGGCATGGTGAACAGTATAGTTTGGGCATGGAGAACAGTATAGTTTGGGCATGGACAACAGTATAGTTTGGGCATGGAGAACAGTATAGTTTGGGCATGGAGAACAGTATAGTTTGGGCATGGACAACAGTATAGTTTGGGCATGGAGAACAGTATAGTTTGGGCATGGAGAACAGTATAGTTTGGGCATGGAGAACAGTATAGTTTGGGAATGGAGAACAGTATAGTTTGGGCATGGAGAACAGTATAGTTTGGGCATGGAGAACAGTATAGTTTGGGCATGGAGAACAGTATAGTTTGGGAGAACAGTATAGTTTGGGCATGGTGAACAATATAGTTTGGGCATGGTGAACAGTATAGTTTGGGCATGGAGAACAGTATAGTTTGGGCATGGCGAACAGTATAGTTTGGGCATGGCGAACAGTATAGTTTGGGCATGGCGAACAGTATAGTTTGGGCATGGAGAACAGTATAGTTTGGGCATGGAGAACAGTATAGTTTGGGCATGGAGAACAGTATAGTTTGGGCATGGAGAACAGTATAGTTTGGGCATGGAGAACAGTATAGTTTGGGCATGGAGAACAGTATAGTTTGGGCATGGAGAACAGTATAGTTTGGGCATGGAGAACAGTATAGTTTGGGCATGGAGAACAGTATAGTTTGGGCATGGAGAACAGTATAGTTTGGGCATGGAGAACAGTATAGTTTGGGCATGGAGAACAGTATAGTTTGGGCATGGAGAACAGAGTGAATCAGGCAATAAAAGGAAAGGTGAAACTGACCATAAGAGACACTACATCAGACTATATAAGACTATAACAGACTATAGGAAACTACAACAAGGAGACTATAACAGACTGTATGAGAATATGGGGCGGCAGGGTAGCCTAGTGGTTAGAGCGTTGGACTAGTAACCGGAAGATTGCAAGTCCAAACACCCGAGCTGACAAGGTACAAATCTGTCGTTCTGCCCCTGAACAGGCAGTTAACCCACTGTTCCTAGGCCGTCATTGAAAATAAGAATCTGTTCTTAACTGACTTGCCTAGTTAAATAAAGGTAAAATATAAAGATAACAGACTATAGGAAACTACAACAGACTCTAGGAGACTATAACAGACTATAACACACTATAAAAGACTGTAACACATTATAACAGACTATAGGAGAGTAAAACACACTATAAAAGACTATAACACACTATAAAAGACTATAACACACTATAAAAGACTATAAAAGACTATAACACACTATAAAAGACTATAACACACTATAAAAGACTGTAACAGACTATAAAAGACTATAACACACTATAAAAGACTGTAACAGACTATAGGAGACTATAACACACTATAATAGACTATAGGAGACTATAACAGACTATATCAGACTATATCAGACTATAGGAGACTAAAACACACTATAAAAGACTATAACACACTATAAAAGACTATAACAGACTATAGGAGACTATAACACACTATAATAGACTATAGGAGACTATAACAGACTATATCAGACTATAGGAGACTAAAACACAATATAGCAGACTATAGCAGACTATAACAGACTATAGGAGACTATAACGACTATAGGACACTATAACGGACTATAGGAGACTATAACAGACTGTAACAGACTATAGGACACTATAACAGACTATACGACACTAACAGACTATAGGAGACTATAATAGACTGTAACAGACTATAGGAGACTATAACAGACTATAACAGACTATAACAGACTATAACAGACAAAAGGAGACTATAACAGACTATAGGAGACTATAACAGACTATAGGAGACTATAACAGACTATAGGAGACTATAACATACTATAACAGACTATAGGAGACTATAACAGACTATAGGAGACTGAAACACACTATAACAGACTGAAAGGCAACATACGGAGATGATAGCTAGGTCTACAGTACCTTTCTCTGCCACAGACAGGTTAGGGTCGCTGCAGGGCTTGCATGGACCAATCACCTGGTGGAACAACGCTCGCTGGAAGTTGGTTGGCTGGAGAAACAGAACAGACATATCAGTCAACCAATAAATGTATAAATCAAATGCATTTATAAAGACTTTAACATCAGCAGTCACAAAGTGCTTGTACAGTAACATGGCCTAAAGCAAAAGAAACAGAGGCCAGGCAATACTACCTAGAGGGAAGAAACCTAGAGAGGAACCAGGCTCAGATAGGAGGCAATACTACCTAGAGGGAAGAAACCTAGAGAGGAACCAGGCTCAGATAGGAGGTAATACTACTTAGAGGGAAGAAACCTAGAGAGGAACCAGGCTCAGATAGGAGGTAATACTACCTAGAGGGAAGAAACCTAGAGAGGAACCAGGCTCAGATAGGAGGTAATACTACCTAGAGAGAAGAAACCTAGAGAGGAACCAGGCTCAGATAGGAGGTAATACTACCTAGAAGGAAGAGACCTAGAGAGGAGCCAGGCTCAGATAGGAGGTAATACTACCTAGAAGGAAGAGACCTAGAGAGGAACCAGGCTCAGATAGGAGGCCCTTCCTCCTCTAGCTGCCACCAGGCAGTATATTATATCATTCCAATAAGAAGATCAGCACCCGTATCCACAAAGCATCTCAAAGTGCTGATCTAGGATCAGGTCCCTCTGTCCAGCGAATCGTATTCATTATGATCTAAAAGGTTAAACTCACCTGAGATCAGCACTCCTACTGTGAGACCAGATTGTGATAGAAGACGATAGGAATGCTGGGTCTACAGTACCTGTACCTGTCCGTTCTCAGTGATGTTGGGGTACATGGCGGAGCTGGGTCTTTCACGGTGAGGAGGCAGCAGCATCAACATCTCACGATTGTTCCGGTATTTCTCCGGCAGCGATGGGGAACCTACCGCGGGGGGGAGGGGGGACACAGAGGAGAACAGAGCATCAAGACAAGACATGAACACTTTTAATTTAATTTTTACCTTTATTTAACCAGGCAAGTCAGTTAAGAACAAATTCTTATTTTCAATGACGGCCTGGGAACAGTGGGTTAACTGCCTGTTCAGGGGCAGAACGACAGATTTGTACCTTGTCAGCTCGGGGGTTTGAACTCGCAACCTTCCGGTAACTAGTCCAACGCTCTAACCACTAGGCTACACTGCCGACCCACTAACAGAGACAGCAACGTCTCAGTTTCCCTGCTCATTGCTAGGGCCCAGAGTTTTTCTTCATTTGCTCAAACCAGATAATCTCAATCATTAGACAGTTATGTATATTCTTCTGTCTATCAAATTATATATACATGAACCTAATTTCCTTCCTCGTGAGGCCAACTCAAGAGTGAAAGTGCCAGTTGGTTTGGAGAGCAAGTCCTTAAGTGGATTCAATGATAAACATCGTGCCATCGTCATCCATAGCGCAAGGAAGCTTACCCTGACCAGCAAAAAACACCAGAGTCAATTAACTATTTAGTAGGCTAGCCTCCAATGTGTATAAATAACCTACCTCTGATGCTGTTGGAGGAGTTGACCATCTGGGAAGGTGCTGAGTGGGTGGAGCTCAGGCTGGAGGAGGAAGGACTTGGCTGAGAGAAGAGAAAAGATACAGGAAATGACCTCGTATTCCTCATGTTATACCTCCCGAAAATAAATCCCCCGAGATACAGGAAATGACCTCGTATTTCTCATTTAATACCTCCCCAAATAAATCTCTGGAAGGTCGAGTAACAGAGCAAAGCAGCAGATGCAGAATTATTGTGGAGTTAACCAGTCAACACTTTTGTCTGGCATTTAAGGCAGAATCCTAATTTGACAAACATGCCTATAACTTCTTAACAACTCTGGTGTCAATCATGAATTGGCAATGAGACATTTGTGCAAAAGAAAAGTGCACTTTCCATATCTCAAGTTAGGATTTTGTATTTTTTCTGGGGGGGGCTCACATGGCTGAGAGTCCTGTCTGTGGGTACAGCGGGCACTACCCTCGCGTGGAGACAGACCTGCATACGGTAGACGTCCTCGGGGTGTTCCACCACCATGCCGTCCGTCAGGATCAACAGATTACCCGTCTCACTGGAGGTGTGAGAGGACAGTGAGGAGGACGAGTGGCGGATAGACCCCAGCAGACTCAGTGGACTGGGGGGGAGAGAGAGAGGGGGGTTGGGGAGGGAGGGTGGAGTGGGGGAGAGGAGGGAGGGAGGAGGGAGAGGAGGAAGGGAGGTTGGAGTGGGGGAGAGGAGGAAGGTGGGGTGGGGGGAGAAGAGGGAGAATGGAGAGGGGGAGAGGGAGGGGTATGAGGAAAGAGGGATAAAGTGTGAATGAATGAAAGAATTGTGGTAGTGATAGTGTAGTGAGATAGTCAGGCAGAGAAACAAAGAGAGAGAGTCAGAGAGACAGAGAGAGAGAGAGTCAGGTAGAGACAGAAAGTGAGAGAGAGAGTGAGAGAGAGAGAGAGAGCGACACAGAGACAGAGAGACACAGAAAGAGAGAGAGACACACACAGAGAAAGAGAGAGAGACACAGACACAGAGACACACCGAAAGAGAGACAGAGAGAGACAGAGAGAGACACAGAGACAGAGAGAGAGACAGAGAGAGACACAGAGACAGAGAGAGACACAGAGACAGAGAGAGAGACACAGAGACAGAGAGAGAGAGAGACAGACAGAGAGAGACACAGAGACAGAGAGAGAGAGACAGAGAGAGACACAGAGACAGAGAGAGAGACAGAGACAGAGAGAGACACAGAGACAGAGAGACACAGAGAGAGAGAGAGACACAGAGAGAGAGAGAGACAGAGAGAGACAGAGAGAGAGAGAGGTGACAGGGCAGTGAAGGATGATGTATGTTGCGTTTGTGTCAGAACTCGTGAGAACATACCAGTGGGAGGTCGAGGAGAAAGGCAGAGAGGGACCTTGGCAGATTGTGTTTGTGTTTATGTGTGTTATACATGTGTGTACCAGTTCGTGTGTGTGCATGTGCCTGTGTGTGTTTACACCTGTGTGTGTGTGTGTGTGTGTGACCATACCTGTGCCTGTGCATGACTTTGAAGCTGTCGGGGCTCATGGGGCTGTGCGTAGCCAGGATGCCTCGAGGAGTGCTGGCACCAGAACAGGCAGGACTCAGCTTGTCCAGCCCAGGCAGACCCTGAATGGACACAAAGGTTTCTCAATATTCATACCGTGAGGAGACTGTCATTGTGGAAAGGAGTTAATAATACTACCTAGAGGGAAGAAACCTAGAGAGGAACCAGGCTCAGATAGGAGGTAATACTACCTAGAGGGAAGAAACCTAGAGAGGAGCCAGGCTCAGATAGGAGGTAATACTACCTAGAGAGAAGAAACCTAGAGAGGAACCAGGCTCAGATAGGAGGTAATACTACCTAGAAGGAAGAGACCTAGAGAGGAGCCAGGCTCAGATAGGAGGTAATACTACCTAGAGGGAAGAAACCTAGAGAGGAACCAGGCTCAGAATCAAATTAATATTGAATTCAGTTTTACAATTTAATTCAATATTCCAATTCAATATTTATACATTCAGTTTCAGTATGGTAGACATTGCATACATTTTCTGTGAAACTATAATTTCAAGCATATTCAACTTCTCAGATTTAATTTTTGAATTCAGATATTGAAATTCAGATTAAAAACCAGAAACAACATCCTGGTACTTTTCCAGCCAGGTGAGGAAGAAGAGAACACATAGAATAAAACAGACTGTGTTCAACAGGTTTCTGTCAGTTTCTGAAGCCAATGTGGGAGACCTAGTCAGTTGTCCAACTGAATGTATTCAACTGAAATGTGTCTTCCGCATTTAACCCAAACCCTCTGACTCCGGAAGGTGTGGGGGGCTGCCTTAATCAACATCTTCAGCGTCCGGGGAACAGTGGGTTAACTGCCTTGTTCAGGGGAACAGTGGGTTAACTGCCATGTTCAGGGGAACAGTGGGTTAGCTGCCTTGTTCAGGGGAACAGCGGGTTAGCAGCCTTGCTCAGGGGAACAGCGGGTTAGCTGCCTTGTTCAGGGGAACAGCGGGTTAGCTGCCTTGTTCAGGGGAACAGCGGGTTAACTGCCTTGTTCAGGGGAACAGCGGGTTAGCTGCCTTGTTCAGGGGAACAGCGGGTTAGCAGCCTTGCTCAGGGGAACAGCGGGTTAGCTGCCTTGTTCAGGGGAACAGCGGGTTAACTGCCTTGTTCAGGGGAACAGCGGGTTAGCTGCCTTGTTCAGGGGAACAGCGGGTTAGCAGCCTTGCTCAGGGGAACAGCGGGTTAACTGCCTTGCTCAGGGGAACAGTGGGTTAACTGCCTTGTTCAGGGGAACAGTGGGTTAACTGCCTTGTTCAGGGGAACAGTGGGTTAACTGCCTTGTTCAGGGGAACAGTGGGTTAACTGCCTTGTTCAGGGGAACAGTGGGTTAACTGCCTTGTTCAGGGGAACAGCGGGTTAACTGCCTTGTTCAGGGGAACAGTGGGTTAACTGCCTTGCTCAGGGGAACAGTGGGTTAACTGCCTTGTTCAGGGGAACAGTGGGTTAGCTGCCTTGTTCAGGGGAACAGTGGGTTAGCTGCCTTGCTCCGGGGCAGAACGACACATGTTTACATTGTCAGCTCTAGGATACGATCCAGCAACCTTCCGGTTACTGGCCCAACTACGAGGCTTCCTGTGGTCTGAATGATTTTCTTCCAATGAATTTGGATCTTGCATTTGAACCATTTAGGCTTTAAGGTAAAATGACGCCATTCTGAAAGCTCTCTGGGACATCATCTGTTCCCCTCTATGACGCTCACAGGATGTGCATAACACGTTAGAAGAAGTGACCGAGTGTGACAAAAAACATAATTTGGCCCGAATAAGAATATAGTTCAATAGCCTTTCTCATAGCTTTTCTAAGGATAGCGTTTCCACTTTAAATATTGCCCTTGTGACTGACTGGGTTTGAACCGGGCTCTCCTGCATGTCACAAGACAGTGTTAGACAGTGTTAGCCCACTTAGGAATCAGCCTGAAGGAATACCTGCCTAAATGACTTTTAGAAACAACTTCACCCGACACCAGTCGAGTCACAAAGAAGACATCTTAAAGAGATAGTGTGAGATTCTGGAAATTAAAGCCCTTTTTTTCTTCTCTACTTACCCAGGGTCAGATGAACTCATGGATACCATGTTGTATGTCTCTTGTGTGCAGTTTGAAGGAAGTTGGAAGCACAATCAGTTGAAACTACTTTCAAAGACGTTGAAACTGCCTTGAAAACGGCACACAGACACAACGATATCCACGAGTAGTTAGGTGCAAAAAAGAAAGAAAAGGGGCTTACTTGTCAAAATCTCACAATACCCCTTTAATAAGAGATGCCTGACAAAAAAAAGTCACTTACATAGAGACTGCTCCTCATCATTTGGAACTGATCTATCAGCTTCTTGTGCAGGGGACGCATTTCAGGGTGCACCAGCTTGTCATGGACCGCAAGCCCCGCCCCCAGGATGTGAACCTACAGCAGCAGATATTTGAACAAACAAACTTGGTTTATTGCCAGGTTTCAACAAATTACTTGACTTCAAAACATATTTAGATATCTGCTTTAACTCAAACCACAACATACTAGAATATAATGTTGTGCATTCACTGTTCACACAAAGAGACCACATTCAATAAGGCAGTTGGTAATGCTGCCATACTGGCCCAGAGACAACTCCAGTCTCTTGTTCTAGGTGTTTCTCTCACCTGTTCCTGCATGAGGTCTTTGAGAGAAGTGATCTTCTCCGTGTCCTCTGCGTGACTGCCGATGTACTCCTTATCAAAGAAGGCCTGGGGGAGAGACAAGACCCAAAACAGGAAGTGATGAGACAGCCAGCGAATCGACAACCGACCAGAGTAGAGGGCAAACAAAAACGTACATCAACATTTCAGGAGATGGAAGTACAACTCTTGATAGGATAAACATTGAACTTTTTCATTTTCTTTTTAAAGGAAAGACAGTGCAACCTACTATCATGCTGAACAGCTTGTGTGAGCAATGAAAACGTATGAGAGAATTCATTCAGCCCTGGCATCATTACCTCCTGGTATCTGGCGATGCCCCCGTTGACGGCAGCGTCAATGACCCCATTGAGACACATGGAGAGCAGGTTGATGTTGCCATGGAGCTGCTTGTGTTGGTACTGGCTGATCAGGGTCCGCAGCTCATGGTTCTTGTTCTCCACCACGTAGATGGCATTCTCCAGAGGACTCACCTCAATCTGGTAAAAACATCATAGAAGAAGTGTAACAGTGCATTTTTAGACTTGGTCTAGTGGTAGTGCTGCCACCACCAAAATATAACAGCCCTGGAAGACTGAGGTTCAATAAGAAAAAAAACAGAAGAATAAGAGTATAATACGCAATTTACTTTCATGTTACATTACGTTATCCTACGTTATTCTACCCAATGCACGTTATATTACGTTATTATACAGTATGCTACGTTACACTATGCTATGATACATTACATTATGCTATGTTATGTTACGTTGTGCAACATTACACTATGCTACGCAATGCTACGCAATGCTACGCCAAGTTATGCAACATTACATTACACTATGCTACGCTATGCAACATTACATTACACTATGCTAGGTTATGTTACGTGATCCAACATTACACTATGCTACGCAATGCTACGCTACGTTACACTATGCTAGGTTATGTTACGTGATCCAACATTACACTATGCTACGCAATGCTACGCTACGTTACACTATGCTAGGTTATGTTACGTGATCCAACATTACACTATGCTACGCAATGCTACGCTACGTTACACTATGCTAGGTTATGTTACGCTATGCTACGTTACAGTGCCTTGCAAAAGTATTCATCCCCCTTGCCGTTTTTCCTGTTTTGTTGCATTATAACCTGTAATTTAAATAGATTTTTATTTGGATTTCATGTAATGGACATACACAAATAGTCCAAATTAGTCAAGTGAAATGGAGAAGAAAAAAAAACGTGTTTAAAAAAATTATTAAAAATGAAAAACCGAGAAGTGGTGCGTGCATATGTATTCCCCCTCTTTGCTATGAAGCCCCTAAATAAGATCTGGTGCAACCAATCACATTCAGAAGTCACACAATTAGTTAAATAAAGTCCCTATGTGTGCAATCTAAGTGTCATATGATCTGTCACATGATCTCAGTATACATACACTTGTTCTGAAAGGCCCCAGAGTCTGCAACACCACTAAGCAAGGGGCACCATGAAGACCAAGGAGAACAGATCAGGGTTATAAAAAAATATCAGAAACTTTGAACATGCCACGGAGCACCATTAAATCCATTTTAAAAAAATGGAAAGAATATGGCACCGCAACAAACCTGCCGAGAGAGGGCCACCCACCAAAACTCAAGGGCCAGGCAAGGAGGGCATTAATCAGAGAGGCAACAAAGAGACCAAAGATAACCCTGAAGGAGCTGCAAAGCTCCACAACAGAGATTGGAGTATCTGTCCATAGGACCACTTTAAGACGTACACTCCACACGGACGAGTGGCCAAAAAAATACCATTGCTTATTTTTTTCTTTAAGCAAACATGTTTAGTGTTTGCCAAAAAGGCATGTGAGAGACTCCCCAAACATATATGGAAGAAGGTACTCTGGTCAGATGAGACTAAAATGAATATTTTTGGCCATCAAGGAAAACTATGTCTGGGGCAAACCAAACAGCTCTCATCACCCCGAGAATCTCATCCCCACAGTGAAGCATGGTGGAGGCAGCATCATGTTGTGGGGATGTTTTTCATCGGCAGCGACTGGGAAACTGGACAGAATTGAAGGAATGATGGATGGCGCTAAATACACTGAAATTATTGAGGGAAACATGTTTCAGTCTTCCAGAGATTTGAGACTGGGACGGAGGTTCACCTTCCAGTAGGACAATGACCCTAAGCATACTGCTAAAACAACACTTCAGTGGTTTAAGGGGAAACATTTAAATGTCTTGGAATGGCCTTGTCAAAGCCGAGACCTCAATCCAATTGAGAATCTGTGGTATGACAAAGATTGCTGTACACCAGCGGAACCCATCCAACTTGAAGGAGCTGAAGCAGTTTTGCCTTGAAGAATGGGCAAGAATCCCAGTGGCTAGATGTGCCAAGCTTAGAGACATACCCCAAGAGACTTGGTGGTGCAACAAAGTATTGACTTTGGGGGGGGGGGGGGGGGTGAATAATTATGCACGCTCAAGTTCTGTTTTTTTGTGTTATGTCTTGTTTGTTTCACAAAAAATATTTTGCATCTTCAAAGTAGTAGGCATGTTGTGTACATCAAATGATACAACCCCCCCCCCCCAAAAAATATATATTTTAATTCCAGGTTGTGAGGCAACAAAATAGAAGAAATGCCAAGGGGATGAATACTTTCGCAAGCTATAGTTATGTTATGCTACGCTATGCTACGTTACGTTACACATCCTCATTACAGCATGTGACAGATTTTTTGCACTTATTTTCACCTGCTGTACAAAAGCAGGGCATCGGTAACACAGTGGCACTAATATCGTCCCAAACTCGATCCTGTGGACGCCAAGGGGTGCACGTATTGCCCTAGCACTACACGCCGGATTCAAATAATCACAAGGTTGATGACGACTTTGGGAAACGATGGTTACTCACCAGCTCTCTCTTCTCCACCTCAAACCAGCGGGAGATACCAGGGAGAGGATGTGTGAGTATCAGCGTAGTCCTCTCGATCCACAAGCTCTTGAACTCGTTCTCTCGGTCTTTGGATCCTTTGTGGAAGGGCCGGTCGTAGCGAAAGCGGCGCACGTTGTTGACTCGGTAGAAGCTCTTGATGCGGTCTGGAACCCGGTCCATCTGGAGAACGTTGACATTCTCCGGTACCGCCGAAACGGCGTATATCTGGAGGTCTGAGGGGTGGCATGTCAAGGAACACAGTTCGGGTGGAAGGCAGGTTTTTTGAGGAAGGCATAGGGACACGTTCACATACACATTATGCACATACAAAAGCACAGACACACACACACACATACATACTAAAGCTCCGGTGTCCAACTTTATTGTAGAAGGATACACTGGGCGTCACACTGTAAAATGGCCTCGTCTGGTTGGTTGGGGTGTTGCATGGCAATGGCTTGTGGGAATTCTCCCAGCATCCTTTGCTGGAAGGCTTCTAAACGTTCGTAGTCATGACCACGGCAGACAAACTCCTTGTTCTGTTAGGGGACACATCCTGGGATGAGTAAAAACTAGAATATTTTGAACAGAATAATATTTGCTCTATACAATATGAGTCTAAATAAAGAACTAGAATATTCTGAACAGAATAATATTCACTCTGTACAATATGAGTCTCAATAAAGAACTAGAATATTCAGAATAGAATAATGTGAGTCTCAATAAAGAACCAGAATATTCAGAATAGAATAATGTGAGTCTCAATAAAGAACCAGAATATTCAGAATAGAATAATGTGAGTCTCAATAAAGAACTAGAATATTCTGAACAGAATAATATTCACTCTTTACAATATGAGTCTCAATAAAGAACAGAATATGACTTATCTCAAGCAATGACATTCAGTGGCAAATTATAAGGTCATCGATTGTATCTCAAATTACACTCTATTCCTTATGTGGTTCTGGGCAGAAATAGTGCACTATCTAGGGTAAGGTATAGAGTTTCATTTCTTCCCTATGCAGTAGGATTGACTTACTCTGGTCAGAACAGAAGTAGTGCACAACATAGGGAATAGGGTGTAATTTGGGATGTGCCCTAAATAAGGAGTGCACTATAAAGGGAATAGGATGTGATTTGGGAGCATGGATTGACTCACTCTTAGGAAGAAGGGGAACTTGCGTCCGTAGAAGCCCACCCTGAAGAACTCTGGCTCTAGACGTTGCTGCTCCATGATGTTGTCATAGTACGCTGCCTCCATTTTCTGACAAAACAAAAGGCTGAATCCTAAATATTCTGACAAAACAAAAGGCTAAATCCCAAATATTCTGACAAAACAAAAGGCTGAATCCTAAATATTCTGACAAAACAAAAGGCTGAATCCCACATTTCTGTGCAAATCTTCCTTTTACATTTGATGAAAATCTGGGTCATGAAAGTCCACAAACATCAGTCATGTACTACATCTAATTACCCTTATCCAGCTGAGGCTTTGGTAGTCGTACAAGGTCTCATACTGGTAAGCCAGCTCTCTGCACAGCGGTATCCCATACTCCCAGCACTGAAGAAACACAGATCCGGATGTGAAAATGTATCAGTAATTAGTTTGTTTTCAATACGGACAAATACTGCTATAGCTGTTGGTTCATGAGTTAAAGGGTTGATTGATTGATTATGAGAGAAAAACGATTGATGACACTTTAGTGTTCCGTTGTGTTCTTCCACCTACCTTGCCCTTGTTGAAGTAGTTGATGACCTTACGACAGAGGCCCTCTTTGCGATGCCACTCGCTCTGGGCTGGGTAGTGGAGGAACTCCCTCAGAGGCCTCTCCTCCCAATGCAGCAGCTCCCAGTACAACAGCAGTGTGAACGCAGCCTCTGTAGAGTAACGTACAGACATATAGTGTATATACATCATAGTGAACAACATATAGCTGGGTAGTGGAGGAAAACCCTCAGATTGATAGTACAGTTCTAGGGACCAAATCCAGTTCAACAGCAGGGTGAAATCAGCCTCTAGAATTATAGAAAGAGAGTCACTAGAAGGGACATTCCGGCGACCATATTGAGTGTACCTATGCATATTTAGGATCTTAATTTGAGCCAGTTTTCTGCAGCAGGAAAGTAATTATTATGTGGATTATAATTAATGGGCATTTTTGGGTTGATATGTTTTTCATTAGGGCAAATCAAGTCTGACATTTCAAAGTGAAAATTACCAACTTTAAAAGTATTTTTAAAACTCAAATAAACTACAAGTTACATTTCCTGTTGTGTAGGAAAATTCTCAGCAACAAAATAGTGATCAAATTAAGATCCTACATCTGTAGCAGTAAAGCACAACAATGTTAAAAGTAAAGGTTATTCCACAGGTAATAGGGAGCACGCTCGTTCCCTTTGTGAGGGAATAGGTTTGTGTGTGAGTATCTAACCTGTGTAGTTCTCAGCCTGGAGGTGCATGCCACACAGCTGGTGGATGTTGTATTACCTGTGTAGTTCTCAGCCTGGAGGTGCATGTCACACAGCTGGTGGATGTTGTATTACCTGTGTAGTTCTCAGCCTGGAGGTGCATGTCAAACAGCTGGTGGATGTTGTATTTCCTGTGTAGTTCTCAGCCTGGAGGTGCATGCCACACAGCTTGTGGATGTTGTATTACCTGTGTAGTTCTCAGCCTGGAGGTGCATGCCACACAGCTGGTGGATGTTGTATTACCTGTGTAGTTCTCAGCCTGGAGGTGCATGCCACACAGCTGGTGGATGTTGTATTACCTGTGTAGTTCTCAGCCTGGAGGTGCATGCCACACAGCTTGTGGATGTTGTATTTCCTGTGTAGTTCTCAGCCTGGAGGTGCATGCCACACAGCTGGTGGATGTTGTATTACCTGTGTAGTTCTCAGCCTGGAGGTGCATGCCACACAGCTGGTGGATGTTGTATTACCTGTGTAGTTCTCAGCCTGGAGGTGCATGCCACACAGCTGGTGGATGTTGTATTACCTGTGTAGTTCTCAGCCTGGAGGTGCATGCCACACAGCTTGTGGATGTTGTATTACCTGTGTAGTTCTCAGCCTGGAGGTGCATGCCACACAGCTTGTGGATGTTGTATTACCTGTGTAGTTCTCAGCCTGGAGGTGCATGCCACACAGCTTGTGGATATAGCGGATGTACATCTCCTCCTTGTTGATCTCTGACTTGTAGAAGTTCTGGGGAACAAACAGACACAAAATAAGAAAAACAAGACAAATCCTGCAGTGCCTCTCGTTATTTCTGTTCCACTTTCTCAGCCTGACACAGTGACAGTTATGTTGTAATAGTTGGTGCAGATGAGGTATCTGTAGTCGGAGTCTACAGTGTCTTATCAACAGGTTGACAGTACAGCCAGAGTCTACAGTGTCTCACCAACAGGTTGACAGTACAGCCAGAGTCTACAGTGTCTCACCAACAGGTTGACAGTACAGCCAATCTTCTTGTTCTCTGTCTCGTCTCCTTTCATGCAGTCCCTAAACAGAGAGAAGACCACATCAGGGCTTTGTGTACCGTGTGGAGAGCCTCATAAACTCTTCCGTCTCTTAGCAGACATGCTGGTGTTACAATAACAAGGACCTGTACTACCTGTAGTCCAGCAGACGTTCCATCAGCCGCGTGACAGAGGTGACGAAGGAGATTCCCGTCTCCCTCCAAGTCTCCTGCTCGATCTTCTCCAGCAGGCTGTAAAAACACACGAGAGAAACAAACATATATGCCTTAATCAATACACCAAGGCCCACTTTGAGGAAATGAACCTATAGACAACGTCAAGTGTCGGCACACAGATGATATATCAATCAATACACCAAGGCCCACTTTGAGGAAATGAACCTATAGACAACGTCAAGTGTCGGCACACAGATTATATATCAATCAATAGACCAAGGTGAAGTTTGAGTGATGAATGTCATGTACACACAGCAGTACGTAATTTGACAGCATGTAGAGAGCAGTTAGGGGCAGTGGACTGTTAAGAGGTGGGTTATCTTACCTGGGGTAAGGCCCAAAGAGTTGGGTTCTAATCCCACACGCAGCAGAAAGAGGCAAGCAAAAATAGTGTTATAAAAAGGTAGGGGGAAAAGAAATGGTTATTATAAAGGTAGCAGGTAGAAACCAACCGGTTAGAGCCAACACAACGTTATAAAGGTAGCAGGTAGAAACCAACAGGTTAGAGGCAACACAACGTTATAAAGGTAGCAGGTAGACACCAACAGGATAGAGCCAACACAACGTTATAAAGGTAGCAGGTAGACACCAACAGGATAGAGCCAACACAACGTTATAAAGGTAGCAGGTAGAAACCAACAGGTTAGAGGCAAAACAACGTTATAAAGGTAGCAGGTAGAAACCAACAGGATAGAGGCAACACAACGTTATAAAGGTAGCAGGTAGAAACCAACAGATTAGAACCAACACAACGTTATAAAGGTAGCAGGTAGAAACCAACAGGATAGAGGCAACACAACGTTATAAAGGTAGCAGGTAAAGAAATGGTTATTATAAGAGTGGATGTTACTGTGTGTGTGTGTAGGTGTGTGTGTGTGTGTGTGTGTAGGTGTGTGTGTGTGTTTGAATATGTGTGTGTTCTTAACTCACAGCAGGCTGAAGAGCTCGCGGTAGTTCTCGTCTCCTTTCCCCTCAGACACCAGACTGTCTAGCTTGTCAATCAGCTCTGCCTCCACCTGAACACAAGTCAATTCAGGTGACGTTACAACAAGATGTAAACCAGTGTTCTTCTACCGGTGTATCTGTGGGTTGTCAACACGATACACCCTCTCCGAGGGAACATTTCTGCTGCAGATCTTGAGAAGAGAAAGATATTTTTTTTGTGAAATAAAATAACGGCAACCCTGACCTGATGAAATATAAGGTATGAACTCTGACCTGGTGAAATATAAGGTATGAACCCTGACCTGATGAAATATAAGGTATGAACTCTGACCTGTTGAAATATAAGGTATGAACTCTGACCTGATGAAATATCAGGTATGAACTCTGACCTGATGAAATATAAGGTATGAACTCTGACCTGGTGAAATATAAGGTATGAACCCTGACCTGATGAAATATAAGGTATGAACTCTGACCTGTTGAAATATAAGGTATGAACTCTGACCTGATGAAATATCAGGTATGAACTCTGACCTGATGAAATATAAGGTATGAACTCTGACCTGATGAAATATAAGGTATGAACCCTGACCTCATGCAATATAAGGTATGAACTCTGACCTGGTGAAATATAAGGTATGAACCCTGACCTGATTAAATATAAGGTATGAACTCTGACCTGATGAAATATAAGGTATGAACTCTGACCTGATGAAATATAAGGTATGAACCCTGACCTCATGCAATATAAGGTATGAACTCTGACCTGGTGAAATATAAGGTATGAACCCTGACCTCATGCAATATAAGGTATGAACTCTGACCTGGTGAAATATAAGGTATGAACTCTGACCTGATGCAATATAAGGTATGAACTCTGACCTGTTTGAAGTTCCCGTTCTTCCTCTGCTCCCAGTCCATCATGTCGTGGAAGATAGGGATCATGATGTTCCTCACCTCCCCCTGAGGCACCAGGGTCACACCCAGGAACGGCCCTATCATACCTGGGATGAAGTGGATCTTGTTCTCACCTGGAGAGGACAGGAAGAGGAGGAGTCAGACTGTACATCAATACAATCCAATGTGTCTATTTGCGGTTTGACTAGAATGCTGTGTGTGTGACAGGAAAGCATGGTAAGATAATAGGTAAGCAGATATGTGTTCTACGCAATATAAATTATGTTTGTGTTGCAATACTTCCGATCACCATTAGAGGTCAGTATTGCTAAAACATTTGTCTGCTCAACTGAAATGAAGTATGTGTTTGAGAGAGAACACTATATATACAAAAGTATGTGGATTCTGCTATTTCAGTCACACCCGTTGCTGACAGGTGTATAGAATCAAGCACACAGCCATGCAATCTCCATAGACAAACATTGGTAGTAGAATGGCTCATACTGAAGAGCTCAGTGACATTCAACCCGTGGCACTGTCATAGGATGCCAGCTGACCAACAAGTCAGTTCGTCAAATTTCTGCCCTTCTAGACCTGCCCGGTCAACTGTAAGTGCTGTTATTGTGAAGTGGAAATGTCTAGGAGCAACAACGGCTCAGCCACAAAGTGGTAGACCACACAAGCTCACAGAATGGGACATCCGACTGCTGAAGGGCGTAGTGCGGAAATATCATCTGTCCTCGGTTCCAACACTCACTACTGAGTTCCAAACTACCTCTGGAAGCAACATCAACACAAGAACTGTTCGCCGGGAGCTTCATGAAATGGGTTTCCATGGCCGAGCAGCTGCACACAAGCCTCAGATCACCATGTACAATTCCAAGCGTCGGCTGGAATGGTGTAAAGCTCGCCGCCATTGGACTGGAGCAGTGGAAACGCATTGTCTGGAGTGATGAATCAACCTTCACCATCTTGCAGTCCGACGGATGAATCTGGGTTTGGAGGATGCCAGGAGAACGCTACCTGCCCGAACGCATAGTCGCAACTTTAAAGTTTGGTGGAGGAGGAATAATGGTCTGGGGCTGTTTTTCATGGTTCAGGCCCCTTAGTTCTAGTGAAGGGAAATCTTATCGTTACAGCATACAATGACATTCTAGACGAATCTGTGCTTCCGACTTTGGGGAAGGCCCTTTCCTGTTTCAGCACGATAATGCCCCCGAGCACAAAGCAAGGTCTATATAGAAATGGTTTGTCGAGATCCCTGTTCTACTGCCTATGCTATTCTCTTTTTCTAGTCCTTCCGGTTTTGACCCTTGCCTGTTTTCTGGACTCTGTACCTGCCTGCCTTGACCTCGAGCCTATCTGCCACTCTGTACCTCCTGGACTCTGATCTGGTTTGGATCTTTTTACCTGTCCACGACCATTCTCTGTTCATACATCTAGTGGAAAGCCGTCCCAGAAGAGTGGAGGCTGTTATAGCAGCAATAATCCAACATCTAGTGGAAAGCGGTCCCAGAAGAGTGGAGGCTGTTATAGCAGCAATGTTCCAACATCTAGTGGAAAGCCTTCCCAGAAGAGTGGAGGCTGTTATAGCAGCAATGTTCCAACATCTAGTGGAAAGCCTTCCCAGAAGAGTGGAGGCTGGTATAGCAGCAATGTTCCAACATCAAGTGAAAGCCTTCCCAGAAGAGTGGAGGCTGGTATAGCAGCAAAGGGGGGACCAACTCCATATTAATGCTGATGATTTGAGAATGAGATGTTCGACGAGCAGGTGTCCACATACTTTTAGTCATGTAGTGTATAAAAGGGAGACATACAGTGCCTTGCGAAAGTATTCGGCCCCCTTGAACTTTGCAACCTTTTGCCACATTTCAGGCTTCAAACATAAAGATATAAAACTGTATTTTTTTGTGAAGAATCAACAACAAGTGGGACACAATCATGAAGTGGGTATGTCTCTATCAGTTTTGCACATCGAGAGACTGAAATTTTTTCCCATTCCTCCTTGCAAAACAGCTCGAGCTCAGTGAGGTTGGATGGAGAGCATTTGTGAACAGCAGTTTTCAGTTCTTTCCACAGATTCTCGATTGGATTCAGGTCTGGACTTTGACTTGGCCATTCTAACACCTGGATATGTTTATTTTTGAACCATTCCATTGTAGATTTTGCTTTATGTTTTGGATCATTGTCTTGTTGGAAGACAAATCTCCGTCCCAGTCTCAGGTCTTTTGCAGACACCATCAGGGTTTCTTCCAGAATGGTCCTGTATTTGGCTCCATCCATCTTCCCATCAATTTTAACCATCTTCCCTGTCCCTGCTGAAGAAAAGCAGGCCCAAACCATGATGCTGCCACCACCATGTTTGACAGTGGGTATGGTATGTTCAGGGTGATGAGCTGTGTTGCTTTTATGCCAAACATAACGTTTTGCATTGTTGCCAAAAAGTTCAATTTTGGTTTCATCTGACCAGAGCACCTTCTTCCACATGTTTGGTGTGTCTCCCAGGTGGCTTGTGGCAAACTTTAAACAACACTTTTTATGGATATCTTTAAGAAATGGCTTTCTTCTTGCCACTCTTCCATAAAGGCCAGATTTGTGCAATATACGACTCATTGTTGTCCTATGGACAGAGTCTCCCACCTCAGCTGTAGATCTCTGCAGTTCATCCAGAGTGATCATGGGCCTCTTGGCTGCATCTCTGATCAGTCTTCTCCTTGTATGAGCTGAAAGTTTAGAGGGACGGCCAGGTCTTGGTAGATTTGCAGTGGTCTGATACTCCTTCCATTTCAATATTATCGCTTGCACAGTGCTCCCTGGGATGTTTAAAGCTTGGGAAATCTTTTTGTATCCAAATCCGGCTTTAAACTTCTTCACAACAGTATCTCGGACCTGCCTGTTCCTTGTTCTTCATGATGCTCTCTGCGCTTTTAACGGACCTCTGAGACTATCACAGTGCAGGTGCATTTATACGGAGACTTGATTACACACAGGTGGATTGTATTTATCATCATTAGTCATTTAGGTCAACATTGGATCATTCAGAGATTCTCACTGAACTTCTGGAGAGAGTTTGCTGCACTGAAAGTAAAGGGGCTGAATAATTTTGCACGCCCAATTTTTCAGTTTTTGACTTGTTAAAAAAGTTTGAAATATCCAATAAATGTCGTTCCACTTCATGGTTGTATCCCACTTGTTGTTGATTCTTCACAAAAAAATACATATGTTTGAAGCCTGAAATGTGGCAAAAGGTCGCAAAGTTCAAGGGGGCCGAATACTTTCGCAAGGCACTGTACATAGTGATGGTTGGTACCCCCCACCCCCCCTACCCAATAAATATAAATGTCACTAACTTTCTGAATGATGGTGGGCACCCCCCCTCCCCCTACCCAATAAATATAAATGTCACCAAGGCTCTGAATGATGATGGGTCCCCTCCCCCCTACCCAATAAATATAAATGTCACCAAGGCTCTGAATGATGATGGGTCCCCTCCCCCCTACCCAATAACGATAAATGTCACTAAGGTTCTGATGATGGGGGTACTCACCAAGGTTCTGAATGGTGGTGGTTACCCCCCCCTACCCAATATATATCAATGTCACCAAGGCTCTGAATGATGGTGGGTACTCACCAAGGTTCTGCCACATGCTGAAGAGCTCGTAGGCCATCATCACCCTCATGTCACCATACCTAGCAACAAAACAACAGGTACAGAGTTATAGACAGAGATCTCTGGCTGTGGCACAGTGGACATGTATTGGATATTATATCTATAGGATATTGGTATTCCCACAGTTAACAGATGAGGAAATGTACTGAGATTGAAGAGCATCATTCCACGATGATCACAGAATTACAGAAGTCTACACAGTGTGTGCTTCAAGCGTGAGGGGAGTAAAACTTAAGCCTCATACAGCACTCTCCTCTAAAAGAGTGTGAGAAACAGGAAGTGAACAAGGCAACGTGAGAAACAGGAAGGAATAACACAAGACAGAAGGAAAGAAAGAGAAAAAAAATGAAGTAAGTTAAGAGAGAAAGACAATTAGACAGAAAGAGAGTGAGATGTGCTGCGTGCAGAAATAAACTAAACCCTGGCTAAGTGGGAGAGGATAATCCTAGATTTAGCATGTTGGGATTATTGCCTGGGATGGGCTCAGAAAAGAGAGAGACCCCCTGCCATGGCCAACACATTTAAAATATACACACACACACACACACACACACACAAACATAATCACACATACAAGTCGTCTTATCTCGCTAATGTGTTATGAAAGCTTTGAACACAGACAGGCATCGGGCAGGCTAGTCTACAGACTGGTGCACGCAAGGCCAGTGTTGATCCAAACTCTACACGCAGCGAGAGAGAGACAGAGATAGAGAGAGAGAGAGAGAGAGGGAGAGCGAGAGAGAGACACAGACAGACAGACAGACAGACAGACAGACAGACAGACAGACAGACAGACAGGCAGACAGTGAGTGAGACAGAGAGTGAGACAGAGAGACAGAGAGAGCGAGAGAGAGACAGACAGACAGACAGACAGACAGACAGTGAGTGAGACAGAGAGACAGAGAGAGAGGGAGAAAGAGGGAGACATATATATCAACGAACTGGCGCGGGCACTAGAAAAGTCTGCAGCACCCGGCCTCACCCTACTAGAATCTGAAGTCAAATGTCTGCTGTTTGCTGATGATCTGGTGCTTCTGTCACCAACCAAGGAGGGCCTACAGCAGCACCTAGATCTTATGCACAGATTCTGTCAGACCTGGGCCCTGACAGTAAATCTCAGTAAGACCAAAATTATGGTGTTCCAAAAAAGGTCCAGTCACCAGGACCACAAATACAAATTCCATCTAGACACTGTTGCCCTAGAGCACACAAAAAACTATACATACCTTGGCCTAAACATCAGCGCCACAGGTAACTTCCACAAAGCTGTGAACGATCTGAGAGACAAGGCAAGAAGGGCATTCTATGCCATCAAAAGGAACATAAATTTCAACATACCAATTAGGATTTGGCTAAAAATACTTGAATCAGTCATAGAGCCCATTGCCCTTTATGGTTGTGAGGTCTGGGGTCCGCTCACCAACCAAGACTTCACAAAATGGGACAAACACCAAATTGAGACTCTGCACGCAGAATTCTGCAAAAATATCCTCAGTGTACAACGTAGAACACCAAATAATGCATGCAGAGCAGAATTAGGCCGATACCCACTAATTATCAAAATCCAGAAAAGAGCAGTTAAATTCTATAACCACCTAAAAGGAAGCGATTCCCAAACCTTCCACAACAAAGCCATCACCTACAGAGAGATGAACCTGGAGAAGAGTCCCTAAGCAAGCTGGTCCTGGGGCTCTGTTCACAAACACACCCTACAGAGCCCCATGACAGCAGCACAATTAGACCCAACCAAATCATGAGAAAACAAAAAGATAATTACTTGACACATTGGAAAGAATTAACAAAAAAACAGAGCAAACTAGAATGCTATTTGGCCCTACACAGAGAGTACACAGCGGCAGAATACCTGACCACTGTGACTGAACCAAAATTAAGGAAAGCTTTGACTATGTACAGACTCAGCGAGCATAGCCTTGCTATTGAGAAAGGCCGCCGTAGGCAGACATGGCTCTCAAGAGAAGACAGGCTATGTGCTCACTGCCCACAAAATGAGGTGGAAACTGAGCTGCACTTCCTAACCTCCTGCCCAATGTATGACCATATTAGAGAGACATATTTCCCTCAGATTACACAGATCCACAAAGAATTCGAAAACAAATCCAATTTTGAAAAACTCCCATATCTACTGGGTGAAATTCCACAGTGTGCCATCAGAGCAGCAAGATTTGTGACCTGTTGCCACGAGAAAAGGGCAACCAGTGAAGAACACGCACCATTGTAAATACAACACATATCTATGCTTATTTATTTTATCTTGTGTCCTTTACCATTTGCACATTGTAAAAACACTGTATATATATATAATATGACATTTGAAATGTCTTTATTGTTTTGAAACTTCTGTATGTGTGATGTCTACTGTTAATTTTTATTGTTTATTTCACTTTATATATTATATACCTTACTTGCTTTGGCAATGTTAACACATGTTTCCCATGCCAATAAAGCCCCTTGAATTGAATTGAATTGAGAGGGAGAGAGAGGGAGTGAGAGGGAGAGAGGGAGTGCGTGAACCGGCACAGACAGAGAGACAGACAGACAGAGAGACAGACAGACAGACAGACAGTGAGTGAGACAGAGAGAGAGGGAGAAAGAGGGAGACAGAGAGAGAGGGAGAGAGAGGGAGTGAGAGGGAGAGAGGGAGTGTGTGAACCGGCACAGACAGAGAGACAGACAGACAGACAGACAGACAGACAGACAGACAGACAGACAGACAGACAGTGATTGAGACAGAGAGACAGAGAGAGAGGGAGAAAGAGGGAGAAAGAGGGAGACAGAGAGAGAGGGAGAGAGAGGGAGTGAGAGGGAGAGAGGGAGTGTGTGAACCGGCACAGACAGAGAGACAGACAGACAGACAGACCGACAGACAGACCGACAGACAGACAGACAACATATCCTGGGATATTTAGGAAAGACCTTTTGATGGCTTCTGAAAGTAGGTCACTAAGTCTTGTCTGATACACCTGCTACTCTCACACTCTCAACATCACTGTCAAATTAAACATCTTTCAGAGAAAATTAGTCTTGCTCATCATGGTTGACAGATTCATTTAAATGGTGTTAGTCTGAACGAAGGGGTTCAACTGATGTGATGATCATTGTCTCACATAATCAATATTATATTAATAAAATCCAGAACTACCTGAACCCTGGGCTACCTGTACCCTGGGCAACCTGAACCTACCTGAGAGCCACAAAGTGGTCCTTCAAGCCAGATCTTAAGTCAGTGACTTAAAGTTCATCCTCCTTTACAAACATTGTAGGTAGCTCCTTTTCAGCAAACATTGTAGCTGCTGTGTACAGACAAAAATAGTAAATTATGTTAGTGAGTGAGCAGCAACTCTGTGAGGAGTCTTACTTGTCCAACACATTTTTCCTCTTGGCTGGTGTGGTGTTCTCTAATTGTAGGCTGGGCTGGTTGATGTAGAGAACAGCCAGACTGAAGTATGAGTTCCACACCTAGACAGAGACAAACACAGACCATATATATGCTAGCATTAAAAGTTAAATAAGAACCAAAACATGTACAATGTTCATCAATTTGTAGGTCAAATAAAAAAAAGTATTATATTCACACAACATTTTAATAATCTTTTCACTTACAATGTTTATGTTTTTATGAGGTATGTCATTTCTACTCTACCATCCATTACCGAATCAAATTCAGATCTGTAATCTACAAACTACGACATTCTATCATTTATTTACCAGCTGGTTCAATCCACTTAACATCCCTTTAAATAAAAATGGAAATCATGTTTAGTAGATGTCCTGAGTCAAGCAAGGCATTCCTTCTTTACTATTTCCACACTAGGGAGTAGATCTTTTCTCAATCTGTAACAACCTTTATTCATTAATCATATAATTTACCCTTTACAAGGGAGGAAAGAGGGAGAGGAGAAGAGAGGAGAGAAGAGATGAGGAGGAGAGTAGAGGGGGAGAGGAGAGATGAGGAGGACAGGAGAGGGGGAGGAGAGAAGAGGGGGAGAAGAGAGATGAGGAGGAGAGTAGAGGGGGAGGAGAGGAGAGGAGAGAAGAGAAGGATGAGGAGGACAGGAGAGGGGGAGGAGAGAAGAGGGAGAGAGGAGAGATGAGGAGGAGAGTAGAGGGGGAGGAGAGAAGAGGGAGAGAGGAGAGATGAGGAGGAGAGTAGAGGGGGAGGAGAGAAGAGAGAGAGGAGAGATGAGGAGGAGAGTAGAGGGGGAGGAGAGAAGAGGGAGAGAGGAGAGATGAGGAGGAGAGTAGAGGGGGAGGAGAGAAGAGGGGGAGAGGAGAGATGAGGAGGAGAGTAGAGGGGGAGGAGAGGAGAGGAGAGAAGAGAAGGATGAGGAGGACAGGAGAGGGGGAGGAGAGAAGAGGGAGAGAGGAGAGATGAGGAGGAGAGTAGAGGGGGAGGAGAGAAGAGGGAGAGAGGAGAGATGAGGAGGAGAGTAGAGGGGGAGGAGAGAAGAGGGGGAGAGGAGAGATGAGGAGGAGAGTAGAGGGGGAGGAGAGGAGAGGAGAGAAGGATGAGGAGGACAGGAGAGGGGGAGGAGAGAAGAGGGGGAGAGGAGGAGGAGAGTAGAGGGGGAGGAGAGGAGAGACGGATGAGGAGGACAGGAGAAGGGGAGAGGAGAGGGTGAGAGGAGAGGAGCAGAGGGGAGGAGAGGAGGAGCAAGAAGAGGAGGGGAGGAGAGCTGGGCGATTAACCAAACTGTTGGTTATTTTTCCTGATATTTAAACAACTGCTACTATAGTGATTCTGTCAGACAGCAGACAGCAGCTATTTAGAGATGAGATGTCTTAGTGATTCTGTCAGACAGCAGCTCTATAGAGATGAGATGATGACTTAGTGATTCTGTCAGACAGCAGCTCTATAGAGATGAGATGATGATTTAGAAATAAAATTATAAAGTTATCAAATAAAACAAATGTAATATCAACAACAACTGAAATATTTTGTTAAAGTAGTGTGAATAAATGATGGCTAATAAGTGATGAGCAGTAATGGACAGTCACTACCATCACGGGACTTGTATTGTTTTAGTCTGTGTAGTTACAACATTCAACACACATAATGTCTACAAATATAATTGAAAACCTTGATTATAAAAAAAAAAAACGATCAGAAACAGAGCCGACCTCTAAAAGCACCTGCTGGGTACTGAGCTACTACTGAGCTGCAGGGTGCAGTAAAGACACAGCTGTTGGAGGCAAGCTGTGTGTGTGAGTGTGTGTGGTGTGTATGTGAGTGTGTGCATGTGTGTGTGTGCATGTGTGTGTGTGCATGTGTGTGTGTGCGTGTTTGCATGCTTGCTTGTATGGTGTGTGCGTGCGAGCATACCTGCGTTTTTATGTGTGCTGTGTGTGTGTGTGTGTGTGTGTGTGTGTGTGTGTGTGTGTGTGTGTGTGTGTGTGTGTGTGTGTGTGTGTATGTGAGTGTGTGCATGTGTGTGTGTGCATGTGTGTGTGTGCGTGTTTGCATGCTTGCTTGTACGGTGTGTGCGTGCGAGCATACCTGCGTTTTTATGTGTGCTGTGTGTGTGTGTGTGTGTGTGTGTGTGTGTGTGTGTCTGTGTGTCACTCTGTCAAAATCACAAACCTTGAAATCAAAGTCAGCTTCGGTGAAGTTGTTGTTCAGAGCCGGGGACAGACACTGGGCTGTCGTCACTATGATGCTAGAGGGGGAAGTAAAACAATACTAAGGACATAGCCTGGGTACCAGTCTAAAGTCATAGCCTGGGTACCAGTCTAAAGTCATAGCCTGGGTACCAGTCCAAACTCATAGCCTGGGTACCAGTCTAAAGTCATAGCCCTGGTACCAGTCTAAAGTCATAGCCCAGGTACCAGTCTAAAGTCATAGCCTGGGTACCAGTCTAAAGTCATAGCCTGGGTATCAGTCTAAAGTCATAGCCCGGGTACCGGTCCAAAGTCATAGCCTGGGTACCAGTCTAAAGTCAGAGCCTGGGTACCAGTCTAAAGTCATTGCCTCGGTACCAGTCTAAAGTCATAGCCTGGGTACCAGTCTAAAGTCATAGCCTGGGTACCAGTCTAAAGTCATAGCCCGGGTACCAGTCTAAAGTCATAGCCTGGGTACCAGTCTAAAGTCAGAGCCTGGGTATCAGTCTAAAGTCATAGCCCGGGTACCAGTCCAAAGTCATAGCCTGGGTACCAGTCTAAAGTCAGAGCCTGGGTACCAGTCTAAAGTCATTGTCTCGGTACCAGTCTAAAGTCATAGCCTGGGTACCAGTCTAAAGTCATAGCCCGGGTACCAGTCTAAAGTCATAGCCTGGGTATCAGTCTAAAGTCATAGCCCGGGTACCGGTCCAAAGTCATAGCCTGGGTACCAGTCTAAAGTCAGAGCCTGGGTACCAGTCTAAAGTCATTGCCTCGGTACCAGTCTAAAGTCATAGCCTGGGTACCAGTCTAAAGTCATAGCCTGGGTACCAGTCTAAAGTCATAGCCCGGGTACCAGTCTAAAGTCATAGCCTGGGTACCAGTCTAAAGTCATAGCCTGGGTATCAGTCTAAAGTCATAGCCCGGGTACCGGTCCAAAGTCATAGCCTGGGTACCAGTCTAAAGTCAGAGCCTGGGTAACAGTCTAAAGTCATTGCCTCGGTACCAGTCTAAAGTCATAGCCTGGGTACCAGTCTAAAGTCATAGCCTGGGTACCAGTCTAAAGTCATAGCCCGGGTACCAGTCTAAAGTCATAGCCTGGGTACCAGTCTAAAGTCATAGCCTGGGTATCAGTCTAAAGTCATAGCCCGGGTACCAGTCTAAAGTCATAGCCCGGGTACCAGTCTAAAGTCATAGCCTGGGTACCAGTCTAGGGTACGAATCTAAAGTCATAGCTCGGGTACCAGTCTAAAGTCATAGCCCGGGTAACAGTCTAAAGTCATAGCCTGGGTACCAGTCTAAAGTCATAGCCTGGGTACCAGTCTAAAGTCATAGCCTGGGTACCAGTCTAAAGTCATAGCCTGGATACCAGTCCAAAGTCATAGCCTGGGTACCAGTCTAAAATCATAGCCTGGGTACCAGTCTAGGGTACGAGTCTAAAGTCATAGCCTGGGTATCAGTCTAAAGTCATAGCCTGGGTACCAGTCTAAAGTCATAGCCTGGGTACCAGTCTAAAGTCATAGCCTGTGTACGAGTCTAAAGTCATAGCCTGGGTACCAGTCTAAAGTCATAGCCTGGGTACCAGTCTAGGGTACGAGTCTAAAGTCATATCCTGGGTACCAGTCTAAAGTCATAGCCTGGGTACCAGTCTAAAGTCATAGCCTGGGTACCAGTCTAAAGTCATAGCCTGGGTACCAGTCTAAAGTCATAGCCTGAGTACGAGTCTAAAGTCATAGCCTGGGTACCAGTCTAAAGTCATAGCCCGGGTATGAGTCTAAAGTCATAGCCTGGGTACCAGTCTATAGTCATAGCCCGGGTACCAGTCTAAAGTCAGAGCCTGGGTACCAGTCTAAAGTCATAGCCTGGGTACCAGTCTAAAGTCATAGCCTGGGTACCAGTCTAAAGTGAGAGCCTGGGTACCAGTCTAAAGTCATAGCCTGGGTACCAGTCTAAAGTCATAGCCTGGGTATCAGTCTAAAGTCATAGCCTGGGTACCAGTCTAAAGTCATAGCCCGGGTACCAGTCTAAAGTCATAGCCTGGGTACCAGTCTAAAGTCATAGCCCGGGTATGAGTCTAAAGTCATAGCCTGGGTATCAGTCTAAAGTCAGAGCCTGGGTACCAGTCTAAAGTCAGAGCCTGGGTACCAGTCTAAAGTCATAGCCCGGGTACCAGTCTAAAGTCAGAGCCTGGGTACCAGTCTAAAGTCATAGCCCGGGTACCAGTCTAAAGTCATAGCCTGGGTACCAGTCTAAAGTCATAGCCTGGGTAACAGTCTAAAGTCATAGCCCGGGTACCAGTCTAAAGTCATAGCCCGGGTATCAGTCTAAAGTCATAGCCTGGGTACCAGTCTAAAGTCATAGCCTGGGTACCAGTCTAAAGTCATAGCCCGGGTACCAGTCTAAAGTCATAGCCTGGGTACCAGTCTAAAGTCATAGCCTGGGTACCAGTCTAAGGTTAGCATCCAGGATTAAGAACATGTTTTATTCCATCCTGTCTGATGATAGAGAGAATGAGGTTATGTTCCACATGCTTTATGTAGACCAGAAATACATCATAATACATACATCTTGAATCGAATCATTTCAAGAAAAAACATTAAAAAGGGGATGGATGGAGGTGTGTCTATAAGAGGGGATGTATGTAGGTGTGTCTATAAAAGGGGGATGGATGGAGGTGTGTCTATAAAAGGGGGATGGATGGAGGTGTGTCTATAAAAGGGGGATGGATGGAGGTGTGTCTATAAAAGGGGGATGGATGGAGGTGTGTCTATAAAAGGGGGATGGATAGAGGTGTGTCTATAAAAGAGGGATGGATGGAGGTGTGTCTATAAAAGGAGGATGGATGGAGGTGTGTCTATAAAAGGGGGATGGATGGAGGTGTGTCTATAAAAGGAGGATGGATGGAGGTGTCTATAAAAGGGGGATGGATGGAGGTGTGTCTATAAAAGAGGGATGGATGGAGGTGTGTCTATAAAAGGAGGATGGATGGAGGTGTGTCTATAAAAGGGGATGGATGGAGGTGTGTCTATAAAAGGGGATGATAGCGGTGTGTTTATTAAAAGGGGGATGGATGGAGGTATAGCGGCAGGGTAGCCTAGTGGTTAGAGCGTTGGACTAGTAACTGAAAGGTTGCAAGTTTGAATCCCTGAGCTGACAAGGTACAAATCTGTCATTCTGCCCCTGAACAGGCAGTTAACACACTGTTCCTTGGCCGTCATTGAAAATAAAAATTTGTTCTTAGTAAAATAAAGGTAAAATTAAAATTAAAAAAAGGGGGATGGATAGAGGTGTGTTTATTAAAAGGGGGATGGATAGAGGTGTATCTATGAAAGGGGGGTGGATAGAGGTATGTCTATAAAAGGGGGATGGATAGAGGTGTGTTTATTAAAAGGGGGATGGATAGAGGTGTATCTATGAAAGGGGGGTGGATAGAGGTATGTCTATAAAAGGGGGATGGATGGAGGTGTGTCTATAAGAGGTGTGTGTGTGTGTGTGTGTGTTCAGGACAACATACTTGCTGGTCAGCAGCCTCATCACGTTCCAGTCCCGGGGAAAGACACTGAGCTTCATCAGGTTACGAAACACACAGAAGATCTTTAACAGGAACTCCTGAGAGGGAAAGAGAGAGAGAGAGGGGGAGAGAGAGAGAGGGAGAGGGGGAGAGAGGGAGAGGGGGAGAGAAAGAGGGGGAGAGAGGGGGAGAGGGAGAGAGAGAGGGAGAGGGGGAGAGAGAGAGGGGGAGAGAGGGGGAGAGGGGGAGAGAGAGAGGGAGAGGGGGAGAGAGAGAGGGGGAGAGAGGGGGAGAGGGGAGAGAGAGAGGGGGAGAGAGGGGGAGAGGGGGAGAGAGAGAGGGAGAGGGAGAGGGGGAGAGAGAGGGAGAGAGAGAGAGGGAGAGGGAAAGAGAGAAAGAGAGAAAGAGAGAAAGAGAGGGAGAGGGGGAGAGGGGGAGAGAGAGAAAGAGAGGGAGAGGGGGAGAGGGGGAGAGAGAGAAAGAGAGGGAGAGAGAGAGAACAGTATGATAATCTGTCTATAATAATTTGCAACATTATTTTAGTTGTATGTAGGCCATATTATTTTAGTTGTATGTAGGCCATATTATTTTAGTTGTATGTAGGCCATATTATTTTAGTTGTATGTAGGCCATATTATTTTAGTTGTATGTAGGCCATATTATTTTAGTTGTATGTAGGCCATATTATTTTAGTTGTATGTAGGCCACATTATTTTAGTTGTATGTAGGCCACATTATTTTAGTTGTATGTAGGCCATATTATTTTAGTTGTATGTAGGCCACATTATTTTAGTTGTATGTAGGCCACATTATTTTAGTTGTATGTAGGCCATATTATTTTAGTTGTATGTAGGCCATATTATTTTAGATGTATGTAGGCCATATTATTTTAGTTGTATGTAGGCCATATTATTTTAGTTGTATGTAGGCCATATTATTTTAGTTGTATGTAGGCCATATTATTTTAGTTGTATGTAGGCCATATTATTTTAGTTGTATGTAGGCCACATTATTTTAGTTGTATGTAGGCCACATTATTTTAGTTGTATGTAGGCCATATTATTTTAGTTGTATGTAGGCCACATTATTTTAGTTGTATGTAGGCCACATTATTTTAGTTGTATGTAGGCCATATTATTTTAGTTGTATGTAGGCCATATTATTTTAGTTGTATGTAGGCCATATTATTTTAGTTGTATGTAGGCCATATTATTTTAGTTGTATGTAGGCCATATTATTTTAGTTGTATGTAGGCCATATTATTTTAGTTGTATGTAGGCCATATTATTTTAGTTGTATGTAGGCCATATTATTTTAGTTGTATGTAGGCCATATTATTTTAGTTGTATGTAGGCCACATTATTTTAGTTGTATGTAGGCCATATTATTTTAGTTGTATGTAGGCCATATTATTTTAGTTGTATGTAGGCCATATTATTTTAGTTGTATGTAGGCCATATTATTTTAGTTGTATGTAGGCCATATTATTTTAGTTGTATGTAGGCCACATTATTTTAGTTGTATGTAGGCCACATTATTTTAGTTGTATGTAGGCCATATTATTTTAATTGTATGTAGGCCACATTATTTTAGTTGTATGTAGGCCATATTATTTTAGTTGTATGTAGGCCATATTATTTTAGTTGTATGTAGGCCACATTATTTTAGTTGTATGTAGGCCATATTATTTTAGTTGTATGTAGGCCATATTATTTTAGTTGTATGTAGGCCATATTATTTTAGTTGTATGTAGGCCATATTATTTTAGTTGTATGTAGGCCATATTATTTTAGTTGTATGTAGGCCATATTATTTTAGTTGTATGTAGGCCATATTATTTTAGTTGTATGTAGGCCACATTATTTTAGTTGTATGTAGGCCATATTATTTTAGTTGTATGTAGGCCATATTATTTTAGTTGTATGTAGGCCATATTATTTTAGTTGTATGTAGGCCATATTATTTTAGTTGTATGTAGGCCATATTATTTTAGTTGTATGTAGGCCACATTATTTTAGTTGTATGTAGGCCATATTATTTTAGTTGTATGTAGGCCACATTATTTTAGTTGTATGTAGGCCATATTATTTTAGTTGTATGTAGGCCATATTATTTTAGTTGTATGTAGGCCATATTATTTTAGTTGTATGTAGGCCACATTATTTTAGTTGTTTGTAGGCCACATTATTTTAGTTGTATGTAGGCCATATTATTTTAGTTGTATGTAGGCCATATTATTTTAGTTGTATGTAGGCCATATTATTTTAGTTGTATGTAGGCCATATTATTTTAGTTGTATGTAGGCCAAATTATTTTAGTTGTATGTAGGCCATATTATTTTAGTTGTATGTAGGCCATATTATTTTAGTTGTATGTAGGCCATATTATTTTAGTTGTATGTAGGCCACATTATTTTAGTTGTATGTAGGCCATATTATTTTAGTTGTATGTAGGCCATATTATTTTAGTTGTATGTAGGCCATATTATTTTAGTTGTATGTAGGCCACATTATTTTAGTTGTATGTAGGCCATATTATTTTAGTTGTATGTAGGCCACATTATTTTAGTTGTATGTAGGCCATATTATTTTAGTTGTATGTAGGCCACATTATTTTAGTTGTATGTAGGCCATATTATTTTAGTTGTATGTAGGCCATATTATTTTAGTTGTATGTAGGCCATATTATTTTAGTTGTATGTAGGCCATATTATTTTAGTTGTATGTAGGCCATATTATTTTAGTTGTATGTAGGCCACATTATTTTAGTTGTATGTAGGCCATATTATTTTAGTTGTATGTAGGCCACATTATTTTAGTTGTATGTAGGCCATATTATTTTAGTTGTATGTAGGCCATATTATTTTAGTTGTATGTAGGCCATATTATTTTAGTTGTATGTAGGCCATATTATTTTAGTTGTATGTAGGCCATATTATTTTAGTTGTATGTAGGCCATATTATTTTAGTTGTATGTAGGCCATATTATTTTAGTTGTATGTAGGCCATATTATATCAGCAATATTTGTGTCAGGTTTATCAATGACTCTCACGTCTGGTGTGTCATGAAAGCTGGCGCCGTTCCATTTGCATAACAAAAGCCACCTGTCATCGCCTGGATACCAGTCTGCCTTTGGCTTATGACACGGAGTACGATGAGTGGATTCTGGAGATCAGCTCAGCTCTCCAGAATGTACCCCACTGTCCAGAATGTACCCCACTGTCCAGAATGTACCCCACTGTCTCCCACCAACTCTTCCATTATTCATTGTTTCATTGTTTAGATGTATTTTTTTATAAATTTCCCATGACATACGTACCCAGCAGGTCTAGTATATTTACCGTTAATCCCTGTCATTTGGTGACCTTCGTTTCTGTTAATGGATTGTAATTACAGTCATTTACTGTTCTCAGTCTCAGAGTGGAAACGGTCAGTTCTCAGAGTGGAAACGGTCAGTCTCAGAGTGGAAACGCTCAGTTCTCAGAGTGGAAACGGTCAGTTCTCAGAGTGGAAACGGTCAGTTCTCAGAGTGGAAACGGTCAGTTCTCAGAGTGGAAACGGTCAGTTCTCAGAGTGGAAACGGTCAGTCTCAGAGTGGAAACGCTCAGTCTCAGAGTGGAAACGCTCAGTCTCAGAGTGGAAACGCTCAGTCTCAGAGTGGAAACGCTCAAAACAAAGTTCAAAACCGGCTAC
The DNA here is from genome assembly GCF_036934945.1 of Oncorhynchus masou masou. Lineage (NCBI taxonomy): Eukaryota > Metazoa > Chordata > Actinopteri > Salmoniformes > Salmonidae > Oncorhynchus > Oncorhynchus masou. The sequence goes on from NC_088217.1 coordinate 9,469,210, forward strand.
ACTTTTGGTCAATTGTGCGGCACTCACGGTTCACGGCTAGCTGTGACACAGCCTGGGATCGAACCCAGGTCTGTAGTGACGACCTCAAGCACTGTCGCTGCAGCGCCATAGGCAGCTGCGCCACTCGGGAGGACTGATAATGTTGAGGGAGCGAGTACGCCTGAGCACGCCAACCTGCTGAGTTGATACAATGTTGCACTTCACGAGCAATAGCTCAAGTCCAGACAGATGGAAAGGGAGGAAGACAGGCGTAGCAGAGAGATTAATGCGATTTGAAAGAACCTGCATTTTCATTAGGATATTTTCTACTGTTTTTATTTTGTCAGCTTTTGGCCTATGTATTTTACTAAGATAACGATGGAAGTTAGAGGCCTGATTTGATTTGGTTTGATTTGGTTCCTGCTGCATTGGCCGAGGAGATCTATTCTAATTTCTTTAGCCGCCAATGGATCACAGTGTATCAGTCCGTATGGAAAACGCTTCTCATTAGTTGAGTTTTAACTTTTAGATTTTTGTCATTTTTAATTGAACTTTTTTTATGATTAAAACCACTTGACAATCATTGTATTGTAAGCGCGTACACACAGGAAGTCCCATGAAAAAAAAAAAAAACAGGCCCGCCTATAGAAATCAAATCCCATATCCAGCTGAATGTGGCTCCTGAACTGATTTAGGCCAAAACAAAGGGGTTGAATACTTGACTCAAGAAATGTTAGCTTTTCATTTGGTTTGATTTGTAAAAATGTCTGAAAACATCATTTCACTTTGACATGAGGGTGTATTGTGTGTAGGCCAGTGACAGTTTAATGCTGTAACACAGAATCTATAAACGTGGGTGTCACCTTCAGCTCCTCTTTGCTCTGGAAGTTGTCCAGTAAATGTTGGAAATGGATTTCAGACATCTGACGCAGCAGGGATAGGAGGCAGGACACATACTCTCCCTGCCAATGAGAGCACAGGCACACGCATGTCAGCCAATCACAGTGCCCCGTGAGCCACCCGATGACCAATCAAAACACAGGTGGGAAGAAGGGGGGGGGGTAAGGATAATGAAGTTGAGAGAAATGACTGGATAGGGGTTTGATTCAAAGCAGACAGTACAGTAAGTTAGTTTGAATTAGTTTATTTTAGTTAATGCATTCAACTGTGGTTCCTGGGTACCGAACATTGTTAAGTTTATCAAAATGTTTCAAAACTGGCCATTGATATCAAACAAATATATTTAAGATTAAACATGTTGGGCCTTGCTGAAAGCATATCTTTAATTTGACTACAGTATATTATTGTGAAAACATATGACTATATTCTTCCAAAAATAATTAAACTCAGATTGAAAATATATGAAAATCTACAACTGACAGGGGAGACAAAAGGATGAAGGAGAGAGGGAGAGAAACATGCAGGGACAGGTGTGTTGGAGATGTGGGGTGAGAGGTGGAGAGAGATGGAGAGAGAGAGGGAGAGAGAGAGAGAGAGAGAGACATGCAGGGACAGAAGTGTTGGAGGTGTGGAGTGACAGATGGAGAGAGAGAGAGAGATGCAGGGACAGGAGTGTTGGAGGAGTGGAGAGAGAGAGAGAGAGAGAGAGAGAGAGAGAGAGAGAGAGAGAGAGAGAGAGAGAGAGAGAGAGAGAGAGATGCAGGGACAGGAGTGTTGGAGGTGTGGAGTGACAGATAGAGAGAGAGAGAGAGAGAGAGAGAGAGAGAGATGCAGGGACAGGAGTGTTGGAGGTGTGGAGTGACAGATAGAGAGAGAGAGAGAGAGAGAGAGAGAGACATGCAGGGACAGAAGTGTTGGAGGTGTGGAGTGACAGATAGAGAGAGAGAGAGAGAGAGAGAGAGAGAGAGAGAGAGAGAGAGAGAGAGAGAGAGAGAGAGAGAGAGAGAGAGAGAGAGAGAGAGAGATGCAGGGACAGGAGTGTTGGAGGTGTGGAGTGACAGATAGAGAGAGAGAGAGAGAGAGAGAGAGATGCAGGGACAGGAGTGTTGGAGGAGTGGAGTGACAGATGGAGGGAGGGATGAGGATGAAAACCAGGGACTTAGGTTCCTCCAACGTCTGCCAAGACGGAGTACTGCCTGTCCCTTGAGCTAAGGATGGGAGATGACAAGGAAAGGATGACTTAGATAGTAGAAGCAGATTGTTAGTTACTAACAGTGATCTCAGCCGTGCACTGTGGGCAGCGCTGGCCTCTTACCGCCTCCTGGGACTGAGACTTGCTCATGATGGCCAGCAGGGTCTGGAGTAGCACATCCAGGAGAGACTCCACCATCATCTCTATGTCCTCCTGCACCGGGGTGTCCTAGGGGGAGATATGAATACATAGAAAATACATGAATATATCGGTATGGCAGGCTGTGTAAATCTACCTGCTCTGTTTGTATGGTACGGACTACAGTTTACCAGCTGGTCTTGATGATGGAGAAGATAGAGCCGAGAATAGTTTACCAGAGAGCTGGTCTAGATGATGGAGAAGATAGAGCCGAAAATAGTTTACCAGAGAGCTGGTCTTGATGATGGAGAAGATAGAGACGAAAATAGTTTACCAGAGAGCTGGTCTTGATGATGGAGAAGATAGAGCCGAAAATAGTTTACCAGAGAGCTGGTCTTGATGATGGAGAAGATAGAGCCGAGAATAGTTTACCAGAGAGCTGGTCTTGATGATGGAGAAGATAGAGCCGAGAATAGTTTACCAGAGAGCTGGTCTAGATGATGGAGAAGATAGAGCCGAAAATAGTTTACCAGAGAGCTGGTCTAGATGATGGAGAAGATAGAGACGAAAATAGTTTACCAGAGAGCTGGTCTTGATGATGGAGAAGATACTGCTGAGGATGCCAGAACAGATGAGCAGCTCTTTCTGCTGTCTCAGGTGGAGGTGGATGTGATGCAGGACCACGGGAAGCAGGATCCTACGAGACTCTGAGATACAAAGAGGGAGAGAGAGGGGGGGAGCAGAGAGAGAGAGAAGCAGAGGAGAGAGAGGGGGATGCAGAGAGAGCGAGAGGGAAGCAGAGAGAGAGAGAGAGAGAGAGAGCGAGAGAGAGAGATAGGGAAGCAGATAGAGAGAGAGAGAGAGAGAGAGAGGGAACCAGATAGAGAGAGAGAAAGTGTTAGAGCATTTACCTACAACTGACCAATACAACATTTAACGATAATATGAGTATGTCATCCATTCACCTCCATGTGGATCTCATATCTACTTACATATTGTACTATTAGTGCTATTGGAAATATCGTAAACTCCGAAACCCCAAACACAAAAGACTGCTGTGAAGCGTCAAAGTGGTCATAACTCAGATGACATTATGAACGGAAGCTCTAAGTGGTAAATACCTGGGAAGGAGAATAGGCGGCTGTCAACAGTGCGAGCGATGGACTGCAGTTTGACCACGTCCATGGACTGTCCGATGTGTACGGTGCTAGGCATGCTGCCCAGCGTGCCCCGTACGAACTCTGCCACTTCCTGGACTGTAAACATCTGAAGCAGTTCGTCAAAGATGGCCGGGAATGAGTTCAGGAGTGCCGCCTGGGGGGTTGGGGAGAAACCGAGGTAGGGTGAGAGAGAGATGAGAGATAGGGAGGGGGCCAGGGTGGCCAGTTCCATACTCCACACTGGACCGACGGCTCGGGAGTGTGGTGTGGGTGATTTGGGGTGGTGTGAAACAGACTGTCAGGCCTGTGAAGGAACTACAGATGTCGGATCTTAATAGGACCCATTTAGTCGCTGGAGGAAAAAAATCCTGCACCAGGAGGATTTGAATAGATATGTAAATACTTAGAATTGCCCCAAGGTGCAGCTGTAATTGATAAAATGGTGTCCCGGAGGAGGGTACACGCGCGTCTTCCAGGTTTCTGCTCGACTTTGCTTTTTTTTTTAAATGGTAATTTCTTAGTTAAATAATACTTTGTTTGGTCAGAATGTTCGTGCAATAATTTCCTACGACCTACGACCACTTCTGCATCGTGAATCAGAAGCTACACACTTATCTCTTAGCATCCTAGGTCAGGAATAATACATTCACCCCTCTGTTCCCAGCACAGCGAACTTACCTGTTGCTGAAAGGACGGGCTACACGGCCTCCTCTTCCTAGTACCCTGATGGCTAATGTCCAATCGCTGTTCATTGACTACAGTTCAGTGTTTAACACTATTGTTCCCTCCAAGCTCATCACCAAGCTCAGAGCCCCAGGGTCTGGACACCAAGCTCAGAGCCCCAGGGTCTGGACACCAAGCTCAGAGCCCCAGGGTCTGGACACCAAGCTTAGAGCCCTGGGTCTGGACACCAAGCTCAGAGCCCCAGGGTCTGGACACCAAGCTCAAAGCCCTGGGTCTGGACACCAAGCTCAGAGCCCTGGGTCTGGACACCAAGCTCAGAGCCCCAGGGTCTGGACACCAAGCTCAGAGCCCTGGGTCTGGACACCAAGCTCAGAGTCCTGGGTCTGGACACCAAGCTCAGAGCCCTGGGTCTGGACACCAAGCTCAGAGCCCCAGGGTCTGGACACCAAGCTCAGAGCCCTGGGTCTGGACACCAAGCTCAGAGTCCTGGGTCTGGACACCAAGCTCAGAGCCCCAGGGTCTGGACACCAAGCTCAGAGCCCTGGGTCTGGACACCAAACTCAGAGCCCTGGGTCTGGACACCAAGCTCAGAGCCCTGGGTCTGGACACCAAGCTCAGAGCCCTGGGTCTGGACACCAAGCTCAGAGCCCCAGGGTCTGGACACCAAGCTCAGAGCCCCAGGGTCTGGACACCAAGCTCAGAGTCCTGGGTCTGGACACCAAACTCAGAGCCCTGGGTCTGGACACCAAGCTCAGAGCCCTGGGTCTGGACACCAAACTCAGAACCCTGGGTCTGGACACCAAGCTCAGAGCCCTGGGTCTGGACACCAAGCTCAGAGTCCTGGGTCTGGACACCAAACTCAGAGCCCTGGGTCTGGACACCAAGCTCAGAGCCCTGGGTCTGGACACCAAACTCAGAACCCTGGGTCTGGACACCAAGCTCAGAGCCCTGGGTCTGGACACCAAACTCAGAGCCCTGGGTCTGGACACCAATCTCAGAGCCCCTGGGTCTGGACACCAAGCCCACACACACACTCAGGAACTAGTACTGTCTGGAGGAACTAGCACTGTCTGGATGAACTAGTACTGTCTGGAGGAACTAGTACTGTCTGGATGAACTAGTGTTGTTGTAGTTACTCTCTGAGGGTTGTACTGTCTGGATGAACTAGTACTGTCTGGATGAACTAGTACTGTCTGGATGAACTAGTACTGTCTGGAGGAACTAGTACTGTCTGGATGAACTAGTGTTGTTGTAGTTACTCTCTGAGGGTTGTACTGTCTGGATGAACTAGTACTGTCTGGATGAACTAGTACTGTCTGGATGAACTAGTACTGTCTGGAGGAACTAGTACTGTCTGGAGGAACTAGTACCGTCTGGAGGAACTAGTGTTGTTGTAGTTACTCTCTGAGGGTTGTACTGTCTGGAGGAACTAGTACTGTCTGGATGAACTAGTACTGTCTGGAGGAACTAGTACTGTCTGGATGAACTAGTACTGTCTGGAGGAACTAGTACTGTCTGGACGAACTAGTACTGTCTGGATGAACTAGTACTGTCTGGAAGAACTAGTACTGTCTGGATGAACTAGTGTTGTCTGGAGGAACTAGTACTGTCTGGATGAACTAGTACTGTCTGGATGAACTAGTACTGTCTGGAGGAACTAGTACTGTCTGGATGAACTAGTACTGTCTGGAGGAACTAGTACTGTCTGGATGAACTAGTACTGTCTGGATGAACTAGTGCTGTCTGGATGAACTAGCACTGTCTGGAGGAACTAGCACTGTCTGGAGGAACTAGCACTGTCTGGAGGAACTAGTACTGTCTGGAGGAACTAGTACTGTCTGGAAGAACTAGTACTGTCTGGAGGAACTAGTACTGTCTGGAGGAACTACTACTGTCTGGAGGAACTAGTACTGTCTGGAGGAACTAGTACTGTCTGGATGAACTAGTACTGTCTGGAGGAACTAGTACTGTCTAGAGGAACTAGCACTGTCTGGAGGAACTAGTACCGTCTGGAGGAACTAGTACTGTCTGGAGGAACTAGTACTGTCTGGAGGAACTAGTACTGTCTGGAGGAACTAGTACTGGTATAGTTACTGTCTGGAGGAACTACTACTGTCTGGAGGAACTAGTACTGTCTGGAGGAACTAGTACTGTCTGGACGAACTAGTACTGTCTGGAGGAACTAGTACTGTCTGGAGGAACTAGTACTGTCTGGAGGAACTAGCACTGTCTGGAGGAACTACTACTGTCTGGAGGAACTACTACTGTCTGGAGGAACTACTACTGTCTGGAGGAACTACTACTGTCTGGAGGAACTACTACTGTCTGGAGGAACTACTACTGTCTGGAGGAACTAGCACTGTCTGGAGGAACTAGTACCGTCTGGAGGAACTAGTACTGTCTGGAGGAACTAGCACTGTCTGGAGGAACTAGTACCGTCTGGAGGAACTAGTACCGTCTGGAGGAACTAGTACCGTCTGGAGGAACTAGTACTGTCTGGAGGAACTAGTACCGTCTGGAGGAACTAGTACCGTCTGGAGGAACTAGTACTGTCTGGAGGAACTAGCACTGTCTGGAGGAACTAGTACCGTCTGGAGGAACTAGTACCGTCTGGAGGAACTACTACTGTTGTAGTTACTGTCTGGAGGAACTAGTACTGTCTGGAAGAACTAGTACCGTCTGGAGGAACTAGTACCGTCTGGAGGAACTACTACTGTTGTAGTTACTGTCTGGAGGAACTAGTACTGTCTGGAGGAACTAGTACCGTCTGGAGGAACTACTACTGTTGTAGTTACTGTCTGGAGGAACTAGTACTGTCTGGAAGAACTAGCACTGTCTGGAGGAACTAGCACTGTCTGGAGGAACTAGCACTGTCTGGAGAAACTAGTACTGTCTGGAAGAACTAGTACTGTCTGGATGAACTAGTACCATCTGGAAGAACTAATACTGTCTGGAGAAACTAATACTGTCTGGAGAAACTAGTACTGTCTGGAGGAACTAGTACTGTCTGGAGGAACTAGTACTGTCTGGAGGAGCTTGTACTGTCTGGAAGAACTACTACTGTCTGGATGAACTAGTGCTGTCTGGAGGAACTAGTACTGTCTGGATGAACTAGTACTGTCTGGATGAACTAGTGCTGTCTGGAGGGACTACTACTGTCTGGAGGAACTAGTACTGTCTGGATGAACTAGTGCTGTCTGGAGGGACTACTACTGTCTGGAGGAACTAGTACTGTCTGGAGGAACTAGTACTGTCTGGATGAACTAGTACTGTCTGGATGAACTAGTGCTGTCTGGATGAACTAGTGCTGTCTGGAGGGACTACTACTGTCTGGAGGAACTAGTACTGTCTGGAGGAACTAGTACTGTCTGGATGAACTAGTACTGTCTGGATGAACTAGTACTGTCTGGAGGAACTAGTGCTGTCTGGAGGAACTAGTACTGTCTGGAGGAACTAGTACTGTCTGGAGGAACTAGTACTGTCTGGAATAACTAGTACTGTCTGGAGGAACTAGTACTGTCTGGAGGAACTAGTACTGTCTGGAATAACTAGTACTGTCTGGAGGAACTAGTACTGTCTGGAGGAACTAGTACTGTCTGGAATAACTAGTACTGTCTGGAGGAACTAGTACTATCTGGAGGAACTAGTACTGTCTGGAGGAACTAGTGCTGTCTAGAGGAACTAGTACTGTCTGGAGGAACTAGTACTGTCTGGATGAACTAGTACTGTTGTAGTTACTGTCTGGAGAAACTAGTACTGTCTGGAAGAACTAGTACTGTTGTAGTTACTGTCTGGAGGAACTAGCACTGTCTGGAGAAACTAGTGCTGTCTGGAAGAACTAGCACTGTCTGGAGGAACTAGTACCGTCTGGAAGAACTAGTACTGTCTGGAGGAACTAGTAATGTCTGGAGGAACTAGTACTGTCTGGAGGAACTAGTACTGTCTGGAGGAACTAGTACTGTCTGGAGGAACTAGTACAGTCTGGATGAACTAGTACTGTCTGGAGGAACTAGTACTGTCTGGAGGAACTAGTGCTGTCTGGAAGAACTAGCACTGTCTGGATGAACTAGTACTGTCTGGATGAACTAGTACTGGCTGGATGAACTAGTACTGTCTGGAGGAACTAGTACCGTCTGGAGGAACTAGTGTTGTTGTAGTTACTCTCTGAGGGTTGTACTGTCTGGAGGAACTAGTATTGTCTAGAGGAACTAGTACTGTCTGGAGGAACTAGTACTGTCTGGAGGAACTAGTACTGTCTGGAGGAACTAGTATTGTCTGGAGGAACTAGTACTGTCTGGATGAACTAGTACTGTCTGGATGAACTAGTACTGTCTGGAGGAACTAGTACTGTCTGGATGAACTAGTACTGTCTGGAGGAACTAGTACTGTCTGGATGAACTAGTACTGTCTGGATGAACTAGTACTGTCTGGATGAACTAGTGCTGTCTGGAGGAACTAGTACTGTCTGGAGGAACTAGTACTGTCTGGAGGAACTAGTACTGTCTGGAGGAACTACTACTGTCTGGAGGAACTACTACTGTCTGGAGGAACTAGTGCTGTCTGGAGGAACTAGTACTGTCTGGATGAACTAGTGCTGTCTGGAGGAACTAGTACTGTCTGGAGGAACTAGCACTGTCTGGAGGAACTAGTACTGTTGTAGTTACTGTCTGGAGGAACTAGTACTGTCTGGATGAACTAGTACTGTCTGGAAGAACTAGTACTGTCTGGAAGAACTAGTACTGTCTGGAGGGACTAGTACTGTCTGGAAGAACTAGTACTGTCTGGAAGAACTAGTACTGTCTGGAGGGACTAGTACTGTCTGGAGGAACTAGTACTGTCTGGAGGAACTACTAATGTCTGGAGGAACTAGTACTGTCTGGAGGAACTAGTGCTGTCTGGAGGAACTAGTACTGTCTGGAAGAACTAGTACTGTCTGGAGGAACTAGTACTGTCTGGAAGAACTAGCACTGTCTGGAGAAACTAGTACTGTCTGGAGGAACTAGTACTGTCTGGAGGAACTAGTACTGTCTGGAGGAACTAGTACTGTCTGGAGGAACTAGTACTGTCTGGAGTAACTAGTACTGTCTGGAGGAACTAGTGCTGTCTGGAGGAACTAGTACTGTCTGGAAGAACTAGCACTGTCTGGAGGAACTAGTACTGTCTGGAGGAACTAGTACTGTCTGGATGAACTAGTACTGTCTGGAGGAACTAGTACTGTCTGGAGGAACTAGTACTGTCTGGAGGAACTAGTACCGTCTGGAGGAACTAGTACTGTCTGGAGGAACTAGTACTGTCTGGAGGAACTACTACTGTCTGGAGGAACTAGCACTGTCTGGAGAAACTAGTACTGTCTGGAGGAACCAGTACTGTCTGGAGGAACTAGTACTGTCTGGAGGAACTAGTACTGTCTGGATGAACTAGTACTGGCTGGATGAACTAGTACTGTCTGGATGAACTAGTACTGTCTGGAGGAACCAGTATTGTATGGAGGAACTAGCACTGTCTGGAGGAACCAGTACTGTCTGGAGGAACTAGTACTGTCTGGATGAACTAGTACTGGCTGGATGAACTAGTACTGTCTGGATGAACTAGTACTGTCTGGAGGAACTAGCACTGTCTGGAGGAACCAGTACTGTCTAGAGGAACGAGTACTGTCTGGATGAACTAGTACTGGCTGGATGAACTAGTACTGTCTGGATGAACTAGTACTGTCTGGAGGAACCAGTATTGTATGGAGGAACTAGTACTGTCTGGAGGAACTAGTGCTGTCTGGAGGAACTAGTGCTGTCTGGAGGAACCAGTACTGTCTGGAAGAACTAGTACTGTCTGGAGGAACCAGTATTGTATGGAGGAACTAGTACTGTCTGGATGAACTAGTACTGTCTGGATGAACTAGTACTGTCTGGAGGAACCAGTATTGTATGGAGGAACTAGTACTGTCTGGATGAACTAGTACTGTCTGGAGGAACTAGTACTGTCTGGATGAACTAGTGCTGTCTGGAGGAACTAGTACTGTCTGGATGAACTAGTACTGTCTGGAAGAACTAGTACTGTCTGGAAGAACTAGTACTGTCTGGAGGAACAAGTACTGTCTGGAGGAACTAGTACTGTCTGGAAGAACTAGCACTGTCTGGATGAACTAGTACTGTCTGGAAGAACTAGTACTGTCTGGAGGAACTAGTACTGTCTGGAAGAACTAGCACTGTCTGGATGAACTAGTACTGTCTGGAAGAACTAGCACTGTCTGGATGAACTAGTACTGTCTGGATGAACTAGTGCTGTCTGGAGGAACTACTATTGTCTGGAGGAACTAGTACTGTCTGGAAGAACTAGTACTGTCTGGAGGAACTAGTACTGTCTGGATGAACTAGTACTGTCTGGAGGAACTAGTGCTGTCTGGAGGAACTACTATTGTCTGGAGGAACTAGTACTGTCTGGAAGAACTAGTGCTGTCTGGAGGAACTACTATTGTCTGGAGGAACTAGTACTGTCTGGAAGAACTAGTACTGTCTGGATGAACTAGTACTGTCTGGATGAACTAGTGCTGTCTGGAGGAACTACTATTGTCTGGAGGAACTAGTACTGTCTGGAAGAACTAGTACTGTCTGGAGGAACTAGTACTGTCTGGATGAACTAGTACTGTCTGGAGGAACTAGTACTGTCTGGAGGAACTACTACTGTCTGGAGGAACTAGTACTGTCTGGAGGAACCAGTACTGTCTGGAGAAACTAGTACTGTTAATATCTATCTGGTGTTATTAAGCTGTATAAAACTACAGTTGTTGATGTATATGGCTGCACTTCAGATACAATTTGTACACTTGAATGTTACAGTAATTGGACATTAGCTGCCCTATAGCGTAATTTTAGATAGCAAGCCCTATATTGCGTACTTTTAGATAGAAAGCCCTATAGCATTATTTTAAATAGAGAGCCCTATAGCGTTATTTTAAATAGCGAGCCCTATCGCGTTATTTTAGATAGCAAGCCCTGATCCCAATGACTCAACTGCCCACACATCGAGAGAAACAGATCTGCTATTTTTTTGGCCTCTCACGAGGCTCAACAGGAAGGTTCTCCACAACATAAGAGTAATCAAGTTAAGATCCGACATATGCAGCATGTACCTAGGAGGTTTGAAATTGAGGGATCCTATCAGAAATGATTTGATATTTCCCCATTCATAGATGGTATTATTGATACTTTAGCTACTGGGTACCATGGATCACCTATGGCCTTACAGTCCAAATGAGACAGTCCTAGGGAAAGTAGTGTGGATGTTTCTACAAGCACGACAGGCATCACACAGAGTCAACGCACAGAGTCATTACATAACACAGATGGAGGTGATTGACGTGATAGAGTTGTAGGTAGGTGAATGGTTGGAGAGCAGACGTGATGATGAAACAGTAGGAGACTGGAAAGGTTAATAAACCAATCACACAAACCAAAAACATGTGTAAGGCTTCATTTCAGCTGTGGATTGGTTGGTGACATGGTTGAGGGTCGGTCGAGACGTAGGTTGTTTATTTCTTGTAGTTTGCAGAAGGGGTGGTGATTTGGGGAGGAGGTAGGCAGATTAGTAGGGAGGTTGAGTTTCTTGCTGTTTGAAAAATGGGTTGATTGGTAATTTAGGAGGAGATAAGTGGGTTTGTTGAGTAGTATTGTGTAAAAAGGGTTTGGTAGGTGGGTTGGTGATTTGAGAGGTGGTAGGTGGATTTCCTGTTGTTTGTAAAAAGGGGTCATTTGGCGGTATGGGAAGTGCTTCATGGCAGAGTGAACTGGCGGAATTGATCAGAGGACACATTTGTCAGAGGACGGCCAATACTGGAAGGGCTGTAGCTACTTACTGAGAGAGGAGAGGGGCGAGGAGCATTGGAGCTCCAGGCCTGAGTGCAGCTGTTGGGGCCGGGGGGCTGTCCCTGTCCAGAGTCAGGCTGGGAGACCTGAGGGGTCTGACCAGAACAGTCAGGGGACAGGGAAGGTCCCGGAGGAGGGGGACATAAGGAGGTAACATGTACATAAGGAAGTTGCAAAAGTGGGCAAAGGGGGGGCAAATTAAGACAATATAGTGGCACAGGTTAATTAATCTAAGGAATGTACATTAAACTAAGCAAAAAGATAACATTACAAACTATAGATTGTAAAGTAACTGAAATAGCAAAGAGATACTAACTACTGTAGTTAGATTTGAAAAACAACATTTGGCAGCTTCAGAGCTGAAAAGAGAGTTAAGCGATATAACTGATGTAATGATGGGATAGATGAGGATTATGCCAACAATACAACGTCCTCACACAGTAGCTAGTCTCTTCACTCCCTGGTGGAAATAATGAATCAATGGTGAATTGGTTGAAGTCTGGAAGTAGGTGACTAAAAAGGTCAGTCATTCTCTACACAGCCTTCAAAAGAGATTAAAGACAGAGTTACACACATACATAATCTAAGGTATCTTGATGTCAGGAAAGAAGATCAGTAATGAAAACTGCACCATGGTGAGAGTCTAATCAACATTGACCCACTGCTAGGCTGGGCTACTGCTAGGCTGGGCTACTGCTAGGCTGGGCTACTGCTAGGCTGGGCTATTGATATGCTACTGCTATGCTAGGCTACTACTATACTAGGCTACTGCTAGGCTAGGCTCTTGCTAGGCTACTGCTAGGCTGGGCTATTGATATGCTACTGCTATGCTAGGCTACTACTAGGCTAGGCTCTTGCTAGGCTACTGCTATGCTAGGCTACTGCTATGCTAGGCTACTGCTAGGCTACTATTGGGCTGGACTACTTTATGTTTGTGTGTGTGTGTGTGTGTGTGTGTGTGTGTGTGTGTGTGTGTGTGTGTGTGTGTGCGTGTGCATGTGTGTGTGTGTGTGTGTGTGCTTGCGTGTGTGCGTGCGTGTGTGTGCGTGTGTGCGTGCGTATGCAGATCTCTAACCTGTGTGAAGATGAGTGTCTCAGAGCTGCGGCTGTCCAGACTGAGGACAAAGCGGATGGACTGGAAGAGCTCTTGGATGCTGGCTCTGAACTGTTCCTCCTCCATACCACAGGTAGCACGGGAGTACAGGATCCGTGACTGGATAATGAACTTCAACAGGTACTCCAGAGCCTGGGGTATGAGGGGGAGGGCGGAGAGGAGACGAGGGCATAGAAATGTTAGTCTCACACTGCCATACTTTTCAAGTCTTGTTCACTTGTGAAAACTCGAAATCAAGGTTCTGTAAACAATGTGTGAAGGCATTACCTTCTTAAATGTAGAAAACAATTCATTTGATTAAGATAAGTAGTAAAAACCTGGTGGGGTTTCAGTCTACCATGACTTTTTTAATCATACATCGAGAGGAAGGGAAACAACGACATAGAAACCTTTGAAAGGTGTGATATTTAAAAAAATAAAAATAAAAAATCGTATTTATTTTCAGTCAACTGTGATAGTTTTTCAGACACAAAGGATTGAGGAGGACCACCCCAGAGACAGAGACAGATAAACAGACAGACTCATGGGACATGGATGTAACCAGACATAAAGGATTGAGGAGGACCACCCCAGCGACAGACACAGATAAACAGACAGACTCATGGGACATGGATGTAACCAGACATAAAGGATTGAGGAGGACCATCCCAGAGACAGAGACAGATAAACAGACAGACTCATGGGACATGGATGTAACCAGACATGCTTTCTAAGGACAGAATGCAGATACAATATATTATTTACAAGGAGCACTTTTACATTGCATCGTGGCATATTTTATATGATTAAGCTTTATTCATAGTTTATTTAACTAGCTTACTGAGTAGTCTCTTAAACACATTCAATTTAAACTTTACTCTTACAGGTATTGCGTATGTAATGATTGTTTTCTGACCAGCATATTTCTGACCTGGAAAAAAAAAATGTTGAGCATTGTATTTTATTTAACTGGTCAGGTCACAGACATGGTCAAGTCAATTTTCAGCTCCCCCCCCCCCTCCCCTCCCCCATCACCCCATGTCTATGGTCAAAAGGACAGGGACAACTTCCAGTGGGGCATGTTCTCCTACCCTCATGGCCTCCTGGATGTGATCCTGCTTCACCACTTCTGCAGAACGGTCCATGTACCACTTCAGACAGCGGATCAACTCTCTGGATGGGACACAACACAGGAAAGACCATTCATCACAACATGCACTACCCATCAACAGTTCAGACACACCTACTCTTTACAGTTTGTTTTTGTTTTTTTTACTATTTCCTACATTGTAGAATAATTGAAGAGACGTCAAGACTATTAAATAACACTCATGGAATCATGTAGTAACTAAAACAAGTGTTAAACAAATACACATATATTGGAGATTATTCAAAGTAGCCACTCTTGTCCTTGATGACAGCTTTGCACACTCTTGGCATTCTCTCAACCAGCTTTATGAGGTAGACACCTGGAATGCATTTCAATTAACAGGTGCCTCTTTCAACTAACATAGGTCAGATAATGGTAGGATCTTATTTTAGTACTGATGGGGATTTCATGTAAATACTATATGTATGATGCACTTTAAGAGAGACTTAAAAAAAGTAACATTCAGGATCTGGATAACATGGGTGAAATTAGGTATATTTTACAGGTTATTTAAATGTTGACTGGCTTTCATCAAGCTGCCCACTCAAACTGTAACTAGTGCCTGCAACCTGGTTCAAGTTATCAGTCAACATATCAGGGTAATTTCAAACAGCACAGGAATGAAATCATGAACATGTATGGATCACATTGTTTAATTCGCTTAAAGGAGGATCCAGATCTATCGGATGTAGTGATCACAATATAGTAGCCATATCTAGGAAAACCAACGTTCCAAGGGCCCTAATATAGTCTACAAGATGTTTTGTTGGTCCATGGTGTGTAATGAGGAGCAAACAGATGCTGCACTTGACACATTGATGAAATTGCTTATTCCAATTACGAATAAGCATGCACCCATTTAGAAAATGAATATAAAAACTGCTAAATCCCTGTGGATTGATGAGGAATTGACAAATGTTATGGTTGAAGCAGGATGAGGCGAAAGGAATGGGAAATAAGTCTGGCTGATTGGCAAACATACTGCAAATTGAGAAATGACTTGATTAAACTGAATGAAGAGAAGAAGAAACTACACTATGAAAAAAAGATAAACGTCAAAGAATGATAATGAAAACGTTTGGAGCACCTTAAATGAAACTTTGAGGAAAAAGGCCAACTCAGCTCCATCATCATGCATTGAATCTGATGGCTCATTCATCACAAAACCAACTGATATTGCCAACTACTTTAGTGATTTTTTTCATTGGCAAAACGAGTAAACTTAGGCATGACATGTCTGCAACAAACGCTGACAATACACATCCAAGTATATCTGACCAAATTATGAAAGACAAGCATTTATATTTTGTATTCCGTAAAGTGATGGTGGAAGAGGCGAAAAAACTATTGTTGTCCATCAACAACAACAAGCCACCAGGGTCTGACAATCTGGATGGAAAATTACTGAGGATAATAGTGGACGATAATGCCACTCCTATTTGCCATATTTTCTATTTAAGCCTACTAGAAAGTGTGTACCCTCAGGCCTGGAGGGAAGCTAAACGCATTCCCCTACCCAAGAATAAAGCCCCTTTACTGGCTGAAACAGCCGACCAATCAGCCTGTTACCAACCCCTAGTAAACGTTTGGAAAACAATAGTGTTTGACCAGATACAATGCTATTTTACTGTAAACAAATGGACAA